>NC_071668.1:39033409-39336439 GCF_028554725.1 Zeugodacus cucurbitae
TTCTACAATCTGTGTACCTGCAGTTGTAGTTGAATGTTTTTTATCAAGCAGGGACCTAAAAAATGTTTCTTCGAGAGTATGTATATCTTTTTGTAGTTCCTTTAGACTTGACAAATGTTAAAATCTACAGCGATTATTAGTGTTAGTTAGTTAGTTATTAGTGAGGACTTACATAATGAAGTTCTGCAATCAAATCTCTGACAGAAAAATCTGAATTTCTATAAAATACCAAATTATTAATATTGAAGCATTGAAGCAAACGAACAGACGACATACAGACATCCAGCTTTCAACCCTTTTCGTCATACTGGTCATTTTAATTTTAGGTGTTAAAAACAACGGTTATGTGAACGAAACTATTGTACTCTCTGTAGAACATGTTCCGAGAGTATAAAAAGGGTACAATATAAACAATCATATGTTACATACATAATTCAAATTGTATTGTGTTTTAAATTAAAGAAAGAAGCCAAAATTGCTAAACGTTTGATTACTTGAGTACTTTGATTGCGAAGGGGAAAAAACAAATGCGTTGAACGGAATTTACAATTCGATTGTCGCATTTACGGAGTATCTATTTTTGCGTTTGCGAGTATTTTCACGTGCGCAACGCCCCCTAACCCCCCTGGACTACTAACAACATCTGTTAATACACCATAAAATTAAGAGGAAAATGTATATTACATCCATAATTTGAATTTTTTAGTAACTAATTACTGTATTTAATTATAACTATTTTAAAAAGAATTTTTTCGAAATTCGAAACCAAATATTTATATTTTGGAGGCTAACTTCGAAAATCGTAGAAACAACGTTTTTTTTTTACTTATTACTCAATCTCCCGAAAAAAAAACTAGTTCGATCCAATACCCAGCCGAGTGTTATACAGTATAATACATAAAGTATCTTAAGAAACTTAAGAGTATGTCTAACCTGTGTTAGTTTCTAATTTTATGTTTTGTCCGGTAATATGTAAACTAACATCTTTATACAATATCAAATATAAATAATGTTATGTATTTAAATTTTTATATTTGAAGGCAGGTACAACAACAGATGAAATCGACGCTTTTGTTCACGATCAGATAATTTCTGGGGGAGGTTACCCATCTCCTCTTCGATATGCTGGATTTCCAAAATCTGTATGCACATCAATTAACAACGTTGCTTGCCATGGAATTCCGGACGCAACCCAACTAGCCGATGGAGATATAATAAATGTTGATGTTACCGTTTTTTTGAATGGCTATCATGGAGATAGTTCTAAAACATTTCTTGTGGGAAATGTTGATGATTTGGGGGTATTTTTAGTAAAGTCAGCAGAGGAATGTCTACAGAATTGCATTAAAATATGCAAACCTGGAACCCCTTTTAGTGCAATTGGTCGATATATTACAGATTTCTGCAACATAAAGAAATTGAATGTCATACCTGCATTTGCTGGCCATGGAATTGGAAAATCATTTCATGAGCCACCAGAAATCCTGCATTTTTGTAAAAATATAAAGAAACTAATATATGTATGTGAAATTAATTTAAATTTATTTTGAAACTATTGTAGATAATTCTGAACCAGGGCTTATGCGAGCTGGAATGATATTTACTATTGAGCCCATACTTAGTCTTGGAAAGCCCGCAGTTAGGGTAATGGAAGATGGCTGGACCGCAGTTTCCGTAGATGGTCTACGAAGTGCACAATTTGAACACACTATACTTATAACAAAACATGGAAATGAGGTGTTAACGAATGTAAACTAATTAAACAAGTTTTTCTCGACAAGTGAATTACATTTATGAGTTTTATTTATTCAATTTGTAGTTGAGACAAAATAAAAAAGAAACATAAATATGTGTATGTTTTCCTGCTGACAGTGTTCAGCGCATTAATTGCATAAGATATTAAAAAGGGGAACACAACAAATAATTTGTATTTGTGACTTAAATGGTACAGGGATTTAATCGAATGAGGCAATTAAGGGAGAAGTTTATATGTAAATTCACAGAAAAAACAACGATGCTTCAAAATGTAGGCACTCAAGCAAGATCACTGTATTGTTTTCGCTTGTTTTCAGATTTGTACAACTATGGGTTTAATGTAAACAATAAAATGAAAATGTTCGGCAACGTTGATTTATAATTTGAAGATAGTTAATTTTACTTAATGGGTCAAAAACCATATCTCAAGAAAAAGGATCTATTTAAACGTAATTCAATTCATAACATTTTTTTGTCATCCTCACGGTATCGTTTGAAAGGGTTTGGGACCCACCACATAAAAACAAGGTATCAATGAAAAATTGACGAAAGCCACGGATGAGACACCCCCCTTTTGATGACGACCACTTCAAACGTTTTAAGGATAATGATTTAAGGACATGCACCTGGAATGTCCGGACCCTTAATTGGGAAGGTGTCTCTGCCCAGCTGGTTGATGTCCTCATACGACTAAAGGCTGACATCACCGCCATCCAAGAAATGCGATAGACGGGACAAGGACGGAAGCAGGTGGGTCCTTGTGACATGTATTACAGCGGCCATATACAGGAGCGCAAATTTGGTGTTGGATTTGTGGTGGGAGAGAGACTCCATCGTCCGAGTCATCCTGGCTGGATGAACGTCTAGCCACAATCCGCATAAAAGCGAGGTTCTTCAACATATCGCTTATTTGTGCCCAAGACCCTACGGAAGAGAAGAACGATGTGACTAAAGATACTTTCTTTGAGCGCCTAGATTCCAGCATAAGAAAATTCATCAAGCAACATGGTTGTCTCCTGATTGAAACACACGTAACCAAATCGATCACATTGTGATAGATGGAAGACATGTCTCCAGTGTTTTAGACGGGCGTACGCTCCGAGGACGAAATATAGACTCGGACCATTATCTGGTTGCAGGAAAGAACGGCCGTCAACAAATACAAGGAAGGTTCGACGTCGAAACGCTGCAATTACAACAGACAGCCAAAAACTACTCTACTCGACTTGCACTCATGCTCTCTGAGAGCACTCATCAGCATAGCGGTATAAGGGAACTGTGGAACGGCATCTCAAACTCACAACAGGAGATGTCGAACCCAATTCCCCAATCGATGACGATGGAACAGACCGTCAACAAACTGATTGGACCTTATCAGTGTGGCTTTAGACCTGGAAAATCCACAACTGACTAGATATTCACCATGCACCAAATCTTGGCGAATACCCGTGAAAAGAGGATCGACACACACCACCTTTTTGTCGATTTTAGACTGCTTTCGACAGCACGAAAAAGAGCTGCCTTTATGCCGCGATATCCAAATCGCAAAACTAATTCGGCTGTGTGAGTTGACGTTGAGTAACACCACAAGCTCCGTCAGGATTGGGAAGGCCTTTTCCGAGCCGTTCGATGCCAAACGCGCCGTTAGTTCCGCTTTTCCGCGGATGGGTCTGGAAGTGAATGAGGACAAGACGAAATATCTCCTGTCATCAAACTAACAGTTAGCACATTCGAGTCTTGGCCCTCACGTCACTGTTGACAGTCAGCGGCGAATACCGCAGACGATGGAACGATGAGCTGTACGAGTTATACGACAACATTGACATAGTTCAGCGAATAAAAAGACAGCGGGTACCTGACTAGATCATTTTGTCCGAATGGACGCGAACACTCCAGCTCTGAAAAAGATGCAGTACCCGCCGGAGGAAACCGAGGAAGGGTAAGGCTTCCACTCCATTGGAAGGACTAGGTGGAGAGCGATACTGATCTATACTTGAGTCTTGAGTTGATAAGTCATTCCTGCACGTTCTATGGTAGCGTTGAAGTTTCTCAGATACACAGTTTTTTGATAAATTATATATAGTTTGAATATTACAAATATACTCATTCTTAGGACTGCAAGTACTCCTATAGTTATGTACATATTCTGGATTGGGTGTTGAAGAAGATTGGTATTAAAAATTTATTTAATTTTTTAATGTTGTCAAATTGTTATTTGTTTTCTGATTCCAATATTTCAAGAATGTTAATTCTTTCGTTTCCATTAGCTATAATATAATCTTTAATTTCTTGTACTTCTGAGTCAATAATAATTGTTTCATTAAATTAGATTAAATTCAATCCTTCAATTGATTTTCCGTTTAAAATATGTTTTCCTTGTAATACGACAGTACCATGTCCTAAATCTATAATAGGTGCGTTATTTTCTTGGATAACATTATAATGGG
Organism: Zeugodacus cucurbitae; assembly: GCF_028554725.1. Taxonomy (NCBI): domain Eukaryota; kingdom Metazoa; phylum Arthropoda; class Insecta; order Diptera; family Tephritidae; genus Zeugodacus; species Zeugodacus cucurbitae. The sequence goes on from NC_071668.1 coordinate 39,037,612, forward strand.
CTTCGTAACCTTTGATCATTGGTATCGTACAATTGTCATTAGGCTCTTGTTTACAAATATATTTACTTAAATTATTTTTACATTTAGCTGTTAATATTATTTTATCTTCACATTTACTTACGATTTTATTGATATCCAAAATGGCTTGACGATAGGATAATGGAGTAACTTTGTATGTTGTGCATGACTGGATATTTATAAATTCGAGTATATCAATAACCGGTATACTAGTTTGTTCCTTTCCTAATATCCTTTCAATCTCGTCCGCATTTATGAAAAAAATTTCCGTTCTTCGCGAAATTAATTGTCGTAGTTAAGTCAAATAACTTCTTGTAGAATTCTTGCAATATAATTTTTTGTTTAATCGTCTTAATATTAAATGTTTTCATCATTATTTCAAAGTTGGTATTAATTTGTCTTTGTTTGTTATTATTTTCAATTATGTCGTTGAGTATTGTTTTAATTTCAATCAGATCGTCGTAGTCTGGAACTCCTGTGATAAATTTCTAAATCGATCCTAAGAAATTAAGAGATCGTCTTGAGCGTCTGGCTCGTCCATTATTCAGTAGTTGTTTTCTGAGGATTCTATTCTGTTGAACAATGCGGTTTCTGTTGCGTTTTCACTAGGCATCTCTCCTTCATGTTTTTATTCCTTCAGTCTTGCTCCTTTCAAAAAATAATTCGATAGGTTTCCTTTTTGTGACGGAATGTATTGTCCTATTGTATTCCTTGATTGTGTTGAATAGTTCTTCAGTCGCGGTTGATTTATTTTGTTTAATGCGAATTCTAGTAATTTCCAGAATGGTTGAATGCAGCCGTTCAACTTGAGCGTTCAATGTTGAATGGTTTGCTGCGGTCATTGAATGTTCAATATATAGCCGTTTGGGCGCTGCTTGCCTGTCAAAAATTTTACATATGAAAGCAACAACAAAGTTATCTATTCCTGCAGGAGATTATGCGAATACCTCATTAAAAATTCTATCGCCGGTTGCTGAGTGCTGCCAAGTTTTTTACACACACACATTTTAGAACCATTTTACTATTGTGATGGCTCAAAGGGCAAATTACTGTCAAAATAATAAAAAATGTTATATATAAATTTGAAATTGAAAATGGCAGGCGAAGATAAATCGTAGTATTTTTGTATTGAATTTATTGAATAAAAACTAAAAGAAAAATTAAATTTGTTGCAGAAAAGGTAAGACATGGACGGTGGTAGAAGAGTTCAGTGCGACCAAGTATAGACAATTCGATTTCAGTGCTGCCAGTTGTATGAAAATTTGAAAAATTTGTTCGATTGGCTTGTCTATAGCAGTTAGCCAATTTAATTTTTTATATTTGGCCAATAGCAAGTTTCTAGTATCTCTAATGTATTATTTTCTGCGTTTCTATGTGCTTTTTCATGCGTATGTTTAATTATATTTTCTCTATCCTCTTCACTCGTAATGTCCTTTAATAGATTTTGACAAAAAACCTTTTCCTCTATATTAAATGAAGAGTTTATAATATCATGAATTCCATACCAGGTTTCTAGTGTAGTGTGAAATGCGGTCGTGATATTATATATATATTTGGCGTAGAAACCGCTTTAAGCCGAATCCACCAAAGCGCGTCACTCGTTCCTCCTTTTTGCTTTTTGGCGCCAACTGGAAACACCAAGTGAAGCCAGGTCACTTTGCACTTGGTCTCTCCACCGGAGTGGAGGTCGTCCTCTTCCGCGACTTCCTCCGGGTACTGCATCGAACACTTTCAGAGCTGGAGTGTTTTCATCCATTCTTACAACACGACCTAGCCAGCGTAACCGCTGTCTTTTTATTCGCTGAACTATGTCAATGTCGACGTATAAATCGTACAGCTCATCGTTCCATCGTCTGCGGTATTCGCCGTTGCCAATGTTTAGAGGACCATAAATATTGCGCAAAACCTTTCCCTCGAAAACCCCAAGAGTCGTCTCATCGGCATTTGTCATCGTCCACGCTTCAACATACATCAGGACGAGAATAATGAGCGACTTGTAGAGTTTGATTGTTGTTCGTGGAGAGATGACTTTACTTTGCAATTGCCTACTCAGTCCAAAGTAGCACTTGTTGGCAAGAGTGATTCGTTTCATTTCAAGGCTGACATTGTTGGTGTTGTTAATGCTGGTTCCCAAGTAGACGAAACTATCTACTACTTCAAAGTTATGACTATAAACAGTGACGTGGTGTGTGTCGATCCTCTTTTCACGAATTTTTGCATGGTGAAAATCTGGTGCGTTGTAGATTTGCCAGGTCTTAAGCCACACTGATAAGGTCCAATCAGTTTGTTGACGGTGGGCTTTAGTCTTTCACAAAGTACGCTCGATAGAACGTTATAAGCGATATTGAGGAGGCATGCTTTCGTCCAACCATATTCTGCAGAGAAATTGATACATTCACCTTATCAGTTCTTCGCCGTCGTATTTTAATAGCACGGCCGGTAATCCATCGGCCCCGCAGCTTTGTTGTTCTTCAAGCGGGTAATTACTATTCGAATTTCTTCACGGTCTGACAATGGAATATCTGTTCCATCGTCGTCGATTGGGGAATCGGGCTCGCCCGTGATATTAGGTTTGATAATTTTCGTTAGTGTATATATCAAGTCTTGTGGTGTGACGTAATTAACATAAAATCTCTCGTGGTTTGCGAAAATTGTTGCACTTTCTAATGCATTTTGTTCACATTTTTATACTCTCGCAACATAGTTGCTAGCCACAAAGTTGCTAAGAGAGTATTATAGTTTTGTTCACATAAGGGTTGTTTGTAACACCCAAAACTAAACGATATAGGGTTATATATACCAAAGTGATCAGAGCGACGAGACGAGTCAAAATCCGAATGTCTGTCTGTCCGTCCGTCCGTCTGTGCCAGCTGTAACTTGAGTAAACATTAAGATATCTTGATGAAACTTGGCACACTTGTTCTTGGCACCATAGGAAGGTTGCTTTCGAAAAAGGGCAAAATCGGACCACTGCCAAGCCCACAAAATGGCGAAAGCTGAAAACACATAAAGTGTCATAACTAAGCCATAAATAAAGCTATGGGGAAGTGGGCGTGGCCCCGCCTCCAAATAGGTTTTTTGTACATATCTCGCAAACCAATAAAGCTATATAAACCACACTTTCTGCAGTTGTTTTTTTAGCCACTTCTTAATACAGTCCAAAAATGAAAGAAATCGGATAATAACCACGCCCACCTCCCATACAAAGGTTAGGTTGAAAATTACTAAAAGTGCGTTAACTCACTAACGAAACACGTCAGAAACACTAAATTTTACAGAATAAATACCAGAAAAAAGCTGCACCAAGATTTTTTTACAAAATGGAAAATGGGCGTGGCATCTCCCACTTATGGGTCAAAAACCATATCTCAGGAACTACTTGACAGATTTCAATGAAATACGGTATATAATATTTTATTGACACCCTGATGACACTTGTGAAAAATGGATGAAATCGGTTCACAACTACGACAACTTCCCATATAACTCAATTTTGAATTCCATCTGATTTTTTTACTTTATAAGATATACATTAGGAATCAATGAAGATAGTGAATTGGAATTTATACCGAATATATGGGTCAAATTGTGTGTTATCTTAATAAAAATATAGTAATAAATTGCGAGAGTATAAAATGTTCGTTTGCACTCGCACTTAACCTTTCCTTACTTGTTTTTATCACAATTTGTGTTTTAAATACGTTCAGTGGAGCTGTTGGGTCACCTAAAGTTGAACCCTGTACTTTATTATCTATTATTCAGTTACTTTATATTTAACTACTCATATCTTTATAAGAGCATACATACTCTCAATTGTTTTAACAAACATATGTACATACTAAAGTTAATTTGGATGCTCCTGCATCACTCTTGTATATACACACGTATGCATGTGTACATATGTACGCACCAACATAATAGCGAGAGTGCCTTTTGTCATCTCCTTTTGCGCAACTCTTTCGCATGTACAGGTACATAGCCATGCATACCAAATATTAGCAAAAGTAAAATCATTATACCTAATTACATTTTTATTGCATTAAATAATACAGTCTATTGCTGACCACCAAGACGGCGTGTCTTTCTTTGTTCCGCACTTTCAGTTGAATTGCACAGCCCAAACTTCTTATTTAAATTGTTGTATAGTTGTCATACCGCGGTCGGGAAAAACTCTTAATGATCCTACAGTTTTTGGCGCCCAACGTGGGGCAGTGTTTTTAAATTAATTTAGTGCTCGCGATAAAATTTAATATTGGGTGAAATTTAACTTAATTTAAATTTTTGTACGCGACTATTTAACAATAAATCTAACGTCATTTGTGCTCTTGGTGGTCATCGTAACACTCGCCACACTAGTCTATGTCATCATTATCGCTAGAGGATCGCATCATTGGAAACCCTATTTGGATTGTTCTTCGCATCAAGTTGCAGAATCTTGGATAAACGTCATTGCGGTAATACCTCATGGTTGGACCTAAATCAGTTATACGAGACCTCGAACACCGCTGTTCCGCACCGGTTTTTCTCGCTGCCGCTATTCTAAAAAATTCGCTGCCATCGTTACTGTTCGCTGCCATCGTTGCTGTTCGCTGCCATCGTTGCTGTTCGCTACCATCGTTGCTGTTCGCTATCATCGTTGCTGCTCGCTGCCGCTGAAAACATTTGTCGCACTGCTTGATTAGCTGTCGCTGCTACTGCTGGCTATTTAGCTTTCAATATCGTTTGATACGCTAATACATCGCTTGTAGCTGATCACACATCACACTTCATCTCTGCCGCTGCACTTACTGTTTTTTCGTTGACACGCAATCGTTATTTGTTTGTGTACACCTTCGCTTACCTACATACATACATATCGCTATATCCGTATACCCAACGAACCATTTGAACGCGGTGCTGCCATTTGTCATAGCTTCGTTGGACCAAAGGAAATCCAATCGCAAGTATTCAAATATTATATTCGCTTTTATTACTCGTCGTTATATCGCCAATTTAAATAAATATTCAATTACAAGTCGCATTTTTGGTAAGTTATACAACATTCTTAAAATGTCTTTGGAAGAGCTTAAACAGCAACGTGCTAACATTAAGAAAAACATTTCTCGCATAAAAAAGATTGTGGAGGCCAGTCTACGGCCAGGTGCTAAACTACTTTCATCAACCGAGTATAAATGTCGACTTGGCATTCTTGAATCATACTTCAAAAATGTATTGTCTACACAGACGGAAATCGAAAGGATAGATTCAGAGGATTGCGGACGTATGGATCTTGAGGAGCTGTATATTACAACAAAATTAATCATTCAGGCCCAGGTCACCGAGAATCACAACAATACACTGTCAGATTCTCGGGATCAAAGCTGGCCAAACTTAAACTTCGCTCATTCAACGGCAAGTACTCTGAATATCAAAACTTTATAACATCCTTTCAGCAAATTATTGATCGAGAATATAGCTTATCTAACATAGAGAAGTTTAATCATTTACGCAACTGTCTCACTGGACCGGCATTAGAAACTATTGACGCCTTTCAAGTTTCCAATGAAAATTATTCGAAGGCATTGGAAAGGCTTAAAACTCGGTACGATAACCCAACTCTCATATTTTTAGAAAATATTTCGTCTTTATTTGAACTTTCGTCCATTTCTAAGCCCAATGGTGGTCAGTTGAGAAGTTTACTCGATAAAGCATCAGCAATTTACGGTTCATTGTTGTCATTAGGAAGTGAAAGCCAAATTTCACAGGCTATGCTCATTTATTTAGTTTTAAAAAAGGCAGATGAAGAAACCAATCGCAAATGGAAAGAGTCATTGGACTTTAAAACTTTGCCAAGTTGGAAGGATTGCACTCACGTTTTGGAGAGACATTGCCAGTACCTCGACTCAATTGATAACGCGCACACCGTTGGATACGTACATCAAAGCACTACTAACGCTCATAGATCGAAACCTTCTCGTAAGGGTTATTCATTTTCTTGCTCCAACTCGCTTTGTTCGGTATGTTCCAGCAACATTCATAAAATACACAATTGCGACCGTTTCAAGGCGCTTAGTGTATCGCAACGCTTTGACCATGTAAAACAGTTGGGCCTTTGTATTAACTGTTTGGCAAAGGGACACCAGTTATCGAACTGTCCATCAACGCATAAGTGCAAGATATGCTTTCGTCAACACATACCTTATTACATCGTCAGATTACGCCAGATTCATCAAATTCTACTTCGACATCTGCTGTTCACGCACACATGAACAATTCGTCATCGCTTGATAACATCATCCTCACCACAGCGGAGGTTCTAGTTCGCGACGCTTCTGGAAATTATCGTCCTGGCCGCGCTTTGCTTGACTGTTGTTCCCAAGTCAATTTCATTACTGACGAGCTTTCACAAAAGTTGATGCTTCCACGCAGTAAACACAACATTGAGATACAAGGCATTGGCAAGTCCTCTACCAATATAAGGTACAAAACTTCCACAAATATTAAATCGCAAGCGACTAGTTTCGAATTACCTCTTGAGTTTTGTATTACTTCGCACATCGCTTATCATCCGGAACCGGAGATAGATACATCTACTTGGCACATTCCACTAAACATAGTATAGTATCGCTGATAATCAATTCAATAAATCAAAGACAATTGACTTACAACTGGGAACGGAGAGTTTCTTTAGTTTACTTTCCGTAGGACAAATTAAACTTGGTAATAATCTTCCAATTTTACAGAAAACGCTACTAGGTTGGGTAGTCTCGGGGCGCTATCGATCGAACACTAACGCGCTTAATACCAAATGCTTGTTTGTCACTGAGGAGTCCATCGATTCAAAGTTGGAAAAATTGTGGCACATTGAAGAAATTGCAACAAAGCCGGACGTGTGGACACGAGAACAACATAGCTGCGAAAAGTTATATAATGACACCGTATCTAGAAGTCTAAATGGTAGGATCATTGTGAACATCCCATTCAAGGATGATCCTTCCTGCTTGAGTGAATCTTATAACACCGCTCTGCGTCGATTCAATGCGCTAGAACGTCGGTTACAGCAGTTACCTATACTCAGGAAACAATACGTAGACTTCATGGAGGAATATGAAAGTCTAGGCCACATGGAAGCATTGCCCAACCCAAACTTGGAAAGGCCTCATTACTATATCCCTCATCACTGCATTTTGAAACCAAATAGCACCACGACAAAATTGCGAGTTGTATTCGATGCATCTTGTCGAACAACTACGCAAAAATCGATAAACGACATTCAAATGGTTGGACCTACAATTCAAAACGAACTTGTAATTACTTTGCTTCGTTTTCGTTTACATCGCTTCGCTCTTACTGCAGACATCGTTAAAATGTATAGGCAGATACTAATCAATGAGGAACATCGTAGGTTCCAGTATATTTTGTGGAGGAGTTCGCCTCATCATGATATTCAAACATTTCAACTCAATACTGTCACATACGGAATGGCAGCCGCCCCATATCTTGCTGTTCGTAGTCTACATTACCTCGCGGATCAGCATGTGTCGCAATTCGTCGTTGGGTCAGATGTTGTCAAGTCATCATTCTACGTCGACGACCTGCTGTGTGGAGCTGACTCACTTGCCGAGTTATCCAGGATAAAACATGAAGTAACAGAGTTACTAAAGCTAGGTGGACTTGAGCTATCAAAGTGGCATTCCAACCACCAATGTTTTAGAGTTGATCACACTGACAAGGCTTTAAATCTCGACACTTCTGTTACTAGTGCTCTTGGTCTTATATGGAATCAAATTCAAGATCATTTTATGTTTTCATTCTTACCAAAGCATCCAACAAACGGAAATATCACTAAAAGAACAATACTATCCATCGCTTCATCGCTCTTCGACCCACTTGGACTACTAGCACCAGTAATCGTAACCGCTAAAATTCTACTTCAGGAGATTTGGTTGCTGAAGCTTGAATGGGATGAATCAGTTCCACAACACATCGCTTCGGCGTGGAAAACATTCGTCAAAAATTTCTCGGATCTACCTTCAGTTAAAATTCCAAGGTTCTGTCTACATGCTAACATGCAGTCCTTACAAATACATGGATTTTGTGATTCTTCTATACGTGCTTACGGCTGCGGAATATATACACGCACAGTTGACAATGTTGGTAATATTAGCGTTCGTCTACTTACAGCAAAATCACGTGTAGCACCAACTAAACGACAGTCACTACCAAAATTGGAACTTTGCGGTGCACTACTACTTTCTCGACTATTTGTAAAAATTAAATCTACACTCTCTAATTACAATTTCGATACTTTTCTTTGGACAGATTCTCAAATTGTTCTTCATTGGCTTCAAATGCATTCAAGTACTCTTTCAGCCTTTGTTGGGAACAGAGTATCAGAAATTCAGGATTCGACTGCGGACGCTTGTTGGAAACATGTGCCAACGAAAAGCAACCCAGCAGATATTGTTTCCAGAGGAAGTACACCATTTGAGCTCACAAATTCAATTTGGCTCAACGGTCCTGAGTTTCTATATGAAGATGAAGGAAATTGGCCTAAAGGAAAAAGTAACGACGTTGACATGGAAATTGTTAATGCAGAAATGCGCAAATCAGTATTTAAGATAATTGTAACCAATAATTACATTCTTGAAGCACTCAACAGATACAGTACTCATACTCGTGAAGTGCGGATTGTCTCATGGATGCTACGTTTTTACACTAGACTTAAGAAATCTAATACGGAATTTGCAAATGGACCAATTACTCCTGATGAACTACATCGCGCTTTGCTGTGCATTGTTTGGAACGTTCAACAACAACACTTCGCTGCAGATATTCGATCGTTACAAAGCAACACTATGACAAATGGCATGCTACGAAATTTGAACCCGTTCTTGGAAACCACTAACGGATTTGAACTATGTGGATTTGCTACGCGGTATGTTCGATATCTACATATTAAAAACTACCATGCTGGACCTAAAGCGCTGTTGGCTTTAATTCGTTTACACTTTTGGATCGTCAATGCCCGTGACCTTACTAGACGTATTGTCCGGTCATGTATTCATTGCGTTCGTTACAAACCAAAATTACTTCAACATATGATGGGTAATCTTCCTGTTGAGCGGTTAACCCCATCACGCCCATTCTCTCGTTGTGGCGTCGACTTCTGTGGACCTGTCAACGTATATCTTCGTATTAGGGGCAAGGTACCCTATAAGGCTTATATTGCGATATTTGGGTGTTTCGCGACAAAGGCTGTCCACATCGAAGTAGTCTCAGACTTGTCCACGGATGCATTTTTGGCATCCCTCAAACGAATGATTGGAAGAAGAGGTCTTCCATCAGATATTTTCTGCGACAACGCAACTAATTTCGTCGGCGCTTGTGGCAAACTAGCTGAATTGAAAGCCTTTCTGTTTAAGAACGAGAACCAAGATGTCATAAAAAATTATTGCGCTAATGAATTTGTTAATTTTCATTTTATCCCTCCTAGGGCACCTCATTTTGGTGGCATTTGGGAAGCCGCAGTTAAATCAGCTAAAGGACATTTAAATCGAAGCTTCATGAATACCAAGTTAACGTATGAGGAACTAACTACAGCCTTGGTAGAAATAGAAGCAGTTCTAAACTCTCGACCTATATCACCACTTTCTTCTGACCCCAGCGACTACGAAGCTTTGACTCCAGGTCACTTTTTAACTAGTAGTGCTTTGAAGACTCTTCCCGAGCGAGCAGTAGCAGACAACGTCAATCCAGTCAACAAGTGGAATGAAATAACCGCCATCAAACAAATATTTTGGAGACGTTGGTCACACGACTACATAAGCGAACTTCAAGCGAGATCAAAATGGACTACTCACCATGGAAATGTCAGTAAAAATGCATTGGTTCTTATCCATGAAGACAACGTACCACCGCAACGATGGCAAATTGGTCGTGTCATAGATGCTGTTCCAGGAAAAGATGCACGAGAAAGAGTAGTTGATGTGCAAACCTCTAAAGGCATCATTCGTCGCCCAATTCACAAAATTGCAGTTTTACCTGTTTGAAAGTCCTTTCAACGGGGCCGGGATGTTGGGTCACCTAAAGTTGAACCCTGTACTTTATTATCTATTATTCAGTTACTTTATATTTAACTACTCATATCTTTATAAGAGCATACATACTCTCAATTGTTTTAACAAACATATGCACATACTAAAGTTAATTTGGATGCTCCTGCATCACTCTTGTATATACACACGTATGCATGTGTACATATGTACGCACCAACATAATAGCGAGAGTGCCTTTTGTCATCTCCTACAGGTATATAGCCATGCATACCAAATATTAGCATAAGTAAAATCATTATACCTAATTACATTTTTATTGCATTAAATAATACAGTCTATTGCTGACCACCAAGACGGCGTGTCTTTCTTCTTCTTATTTAAATTGTTGTATAGTTGTCATACCGCGGTCGGGAAAAACTCTTCCTGATCCTACAGGAGCGCTGACATATTTAATTTTGATTGACGAGGATGATTCCTGCGAGTGTATTGAGTCGTTCGTAGTTACGTTTACTTGACGGCTGAGTGCGTCGGCTACTACATTTAAATCTCCTTTAATATATTTAATTTTTGCTCCGTTTTCTTCTATAAAATTTTTCCATCGTTTCAATTTTGAATTTGGGTTGTCATCTGATATGGAAAAAATTAGGGATTGATATCGGATTACTAGTGAGACCATACAGATAATTCCTAAGTTTCTTGAGGGCCCAAACGATTGCTAACCTTTCTTTTTCGTTGGTTGAATAATTTTGTTCAGTTCGCGTTAATGTACGTGAAATGAATGCTATAGGTTTCTTGCCTTGTGACAATACAGCTCCAATCGCATGATTGCTTGCGTCTGTAGTCAAATCAAATCCTTTTCCAAAATCTGGTTGGAATAATTCTATTTGTTCTTTTAGTTTATTTTTTAGTGTTTCAATTGCTTTAAATGCTTCGTCATCTAATTTTACATGTACTGAGCTACTTTTATTCTTTGAAATATTACCATTCTCTCCTCGTAGGTAGAGTGTTAATGGTTTCGTTATGGATGCAAATCCTTTTATACATTTTCTATTATATGAGGTCATTCCCAAGAAAGATCTTAAGTCTTTCAAATTTGTAGGGGTTTTGTTCCTATCTATAGCTTCTATTTATCCAGGATATACTGTAATTCTACCGTTTTTAATTATATGTCCCAAAAATCTATCTGCCTTTGAACAAATTTAGACTTTTCATCCGAGATTTTCATGTTGGCTGCGTGTAAAGTGTGTATTATATTGATGATATCTTTCATATGTTGTTCAGGGTTAGTTGAATATATTAGGACATCATCTATCTACACGTATGCGCATACTCCTATGAATGGTCTGAGGATGTCGTCAACGCATCTTTGAAAGATCGACGGTGCGTTTTTCAGTCCAAATCGTTGTCGTAGAAATTCATATTTGTCATAAAGTTATGGAAATAAAATTTGGAACATAGGATCGCATTAGGGAGGGGCACATTTTAATGTAATTTTTTTGGAAAAGTGGGCGTGAACCCGCCCCCAAATAGGTTTTTTGTATATATCTTGCAAACCAATAAAGCTATATTAACCAAACTTTCTGCAGTCGTTTCTTTTAGCCGTTTCCTTATACAGTCCAAAAATGAAAGAAATCGGATAATAACCACGCCTACCTCCCATACAAAGGTTAGGTTCAAACTGACTAAAAGTGCGTTAACTCACTAACGAGAAACGTCAGAAACACCAAATTTTACATTAGAAATGGCAGATGAAAGCTGCACTGAGATTTTTTTACAAAATGTAAAATGGGCGTGGAGTCGCCCACTTATTGGTCAAAAACCATATCTCAAGAACTACTCCACAGATTTCAATGAAATTCGGTATATAATATTTTCTTGACACCCTGACGACACTGGTGGAATATGGGCGAAATCGGTTCACAACTACGCCTACTTCCCATATAACTCAATTTTGAATCCTTCTGATTCGTTCACTTTATAATGTATACATAAGGAACCCATAAAGATAGCGAAATAAAACTTTACACAAATACTGTAGTTGAGCTGTGGAAAAATTGTTAAAATCGAACATGACTTTTCAAGGCCCCTGATATCAAACATGAAGAACTCAGTGCCTAAGGGTGATTTTTCACCGAAAATATAGGTAAATCTCTAAATAAATTGCGAGAGTATAAAATGTTCGGTTGCAACCGAACTTAGCCTTTCCTTACTTGTTTTATTTCAGTTTCTACAAATGCTCTATCTGCTTGGGGGTATGGATACTGTCTGACACAAATATAGTTATTTGCTTCTGTTCTGATTTCTGCCTCTACTCTAGTTAGGTAGGGTAATGTTGTACTCTGCTCATTTCTTTTCATTAATTCATTTATTTCTTTTTTATACATTTTTTCTCCTATCATATAATTTATTCTTGTTAATTTATTCTTTTTCACAATTAATACATTTCTTTCTGTATCTATCATTGCTTTAAACCTTTAATTCCTATCAAGAAATCGAAATCTTGTAAGGTATCGAGTTCTAAAAATTCCATACTATTATGTCCACTTTCTTTTTATATTTAATTAATGATTTACCGTGTAAAGTAGCGGCTTGTTTTCTACTTTCTACTTCTATCCTTTTTGCGTGAGGGAATTTTGGATTTACATAATTTTCTTCTGCACCACTATCAATTAAAATGTACTCTTAGTTACCTTCTTCTGTGGTCCTTGCAAGCGTTGGTAACCCATGCCTTAGAATAAAAAAATATTCTTCCTGTTCATATTCAGATCCACTACTTCTGGTCTGGTCTAAGAACATATTTGTTCTGTTCGTTGTGGAATGGTTGCACTTCTTCCTAATTGTAGTACGGATAACTGTCGTTGCAGATCGGAGACTGCGTTGGTTAATGCAATTAAATTTGCTTGTTCTGTCATCTTGCTGGTTTATTTGTTGATTTATTTTACTAAAAATCGGTCTCCGCTTGTATTCTTGGTGCGCTGCTTGATATGGTATTCTTTCTATGGAAGTGTGTTGTTTGCTAAGGATGGTATATTGATCCTTTACTTTCAATTTGTTGTCGTATTAGGATTTTTATGTGAATCCATTTTGATTGACGTTGTGTGGGATGATGCACTGGTAAACTTCTTGGATGGTTTAAATGAAACTTTTTTTTGTCCAGGGACTAGGTTCTTCCCTTTCAGGCAGACTGACTAAGGATATTATTGATGATCCTTTTTTGTTGCTGCCCCACGTTGGGCGCCAGTTAATTTTTTTACTCGTTAGGAATAAAATAAATATATAATTTTAAGTAAGCCAATGAGATTGGTTCTGACTGATTCTTTATTTGTATAATATTTCCCCGCATACACATGTACTTCAATTTTGAATATATTACACTTAACTGTACAAGTGTTATAAGTGGTAACTTGTTACTCGGCAGTCGATAATGGTAAAGTGACGTGGAGGTTATTGTTCCAGTTGCTTATATAGGTTTACTAGTAAATAACTATTTGGGTTGTTATTGTTTGTTGTACTGATAGTGCACTTCTATTGTTCTAAGATAAATATTTTTTTGATGATTTTTCTTTAATGTTTACTGGAACATAAGGTTGTGGTTAAAGGTTAAAGTATTAACTTGCGCTATCATCGATTCGGCTATAACCGGCTACACGGTTTCAACGCCAATCTTATACATACATCTAATCGTTCACTTTACAATATATAAATTAAGCACCACTGAAGATAGACATAAAATACATAAAACTGATATTAATATACAAAACATACATATTCCCTGATGTTAATGCACACAAGCAGCAACCGATAAGAAAGTATCAAGCGTGTGTACGTATGTGTATAAGTGTGATAGATGCACTAATCTAAAGAGTTGTAAAATATGAATGCGTTGGCATTTGAAGCATGCAATAAAAATATAATACACACATTCGCCAGTGACAATTCCAAATATTAATTTTCGTCGGTGTTCGCTACTCATAATTCGAACTAGCGAAATTCGACTGAAATTTCGTTCGCTTCGCAGTGAAAATGTATGAATTGCGATAAGGGTTTCAAATCTTCTTCTTCTTGACTGGCGTAGACACCGCTTACGCGGTTATAGCCGAGTTCAAAACAGCGCGCCACGTATCCCTCCTTCTGGCAGTTTTGCGCCAATTGGTTATACCAAGCGAAGCCAGGTCCTCTCCACCTGGTCCTTCCATCGAAGTGGAGGTCTCCCTCTTCCTCGGCTTCCACCAGCGGGTACTGCATCGAATACCTTCAGAGCTGGAGCACTTTCATCCATTCGAACAACATGACCTAGCCAGCGTAGCCGCTGTCTTTTTATTCGCTGGACTATGTCTATGTCGTCGAATAACACATACAGCTCATCGTTCCATCGTCTGCGGTATTCGCCAATGTTTAAGGGACCATATATCTTCCGCAAAACCTTTCTCTCGAAAACTCCTAGTGACGTCTCATCGGATGTTGACATCGTCCACGCTTCTGCACCGTAAAGTAGGACGGGAATGATGAGGGACTTGTAGAGTTTGGTTTTTGTTCGTCGAGAGAGGACTTTACTTTTCAATTGCCTACTTAGTCATAGTAGCACCTGTTGGCAAGAGTGATTCTGCGTTGGATTTCCAGGCTGACATTGTTATTGCTGTTAATGCTGGTTCCCAGGTAGACGAAATTATCTACAACTTCAAAGTTATGACTGTCAACAGTGACGTGGGAGCCAAGACGCGAATGCGCTGACTGTTTGTTCGATGACAGGAGATATTTCGTCTTGTCCTCGTTCACCACCAGACCCATACGCTTCGCTTCCTTATCCAGTCTGGAAAAAGCAGAACTAACGGCGCGGGTGTTGTTTCCAATGATATTGATATCATCGGCGTACGCCAGTAGCTGTACACTCTTGTAGAAGATTTTACCTTCTCTATTTAGCTCTGCAGCTCGTATAATTTTTTCCAGCATCAAGTTAAAGAAGTCGCACGATAGTGAGTCACCTTGTCTGAAACCTCTTCTGGTATCGAATGGCTCGGAGAGGTCCTTCCCGATCATGACGGAGCTTTTGGTGTTGCTCAACGTCAGCTTACACAGCCGTATTAGTTTTGCGGGGATACCAAATTCAGACATTGCGGCATAAAGGCAACTCCTTTTCTTGCTGTCGAAAGCAGCTTTAAAGTCGACAAAGAGATGGTGTGTGCGATCCTATTTTCACGGGTCTTCTCCAAAATTTGGCGCATGGTGAATATCTGATCTGTTGTTGATTTTTCAGGCCTAAAGCCACACTGATAAGGTCCAATAAGTTTGTTGACGGTGGGCTTTTGTCTTTTACACAATACGGTCTCCCTTTTTGTGTATTGGGCAGAGTACACTGAGATTCCAATCGTCAGACATTCTTTCTTCCGACCATATTCTGCAAAGAAGCTTATGCATGCACCTTATCAGCTCTTCGCCGCCGTATTTGAATAGCTCGGCCGATAATCCATCGGCCCCCGCCGCCTTATTGTTCTTCAAGCGGGAAATTGCTATTCGAATTTCTTCACGTTCGGGCAATGGAACATCTGCTCCATCGTCGTCGATTGGGTAATCGGGTTCGCCATCTCCTGGTGTTGTACTTTCACTGCCATTCAACAGGCTGGAGAAGTGTTCCTTCCACAAACTCAGTATACTCTGGTCATCAATAACTAGATCACCTCTGGGTGTCCTACAGGAGTGTGCTCCGGTCTTGAAACCTTCAGTTAGTCGCCGGATCTTTTCGTAAAATTTTCGAGCATTACCCCTGTCGGCCAGCTTGTCAAGCTCTTCATACTCGAGCATTTCGGCCTCTTCCTTTTTTTGTCTGCAAATGCTTCTCGCTTCTCGCGTGGGCGCAAGTCAGCGATATGTTGAAGAAGCTCGCTTTGATGCGGATTATAGCTAGACGTTCATCCACCGGAGTGAATGCCAGGACTCGACGACGGAGTATCTCACCCACCACGAATCCCACACCGAATTTGCGCTCCTTTATATGGCCGCTGTAGTAGATGTCACAGGGATATGTTTTACAGTTTACATCAAAAGCTCCGTCGGGATCGGGAAGGACATCTCCGAGCCGTTCGATACCAAACGAGGTTTCAGACAAGGTGACTCGCTATCGTGTGACTTCTTTAACTTGATGCTGGAAAAAATAGGTTGAGCCGCAAAGCTAAACATAGATGGTACAATTTTTTTATAAGAGTGTACAGCTACTGGCGTACGCCGATGATATTTATATCATTGGAAACAAAACCTGCGCCGTTAGTTCTGCTTTGTCCCGCCTGGATAAAGAAGCGAAGCGAATGGGTCTGGTGGTGTACGAGGACAAGACGAAATATCTCCTGTCATCAAACAAACAGTCAGCGCATTCGCGTCTTGGCTTCCATGTCACTGTTGACAGTCATAACTTTGAAGTTGTAGATAATTTGGTATACCCAGGAACCAGCATTAACACCGATAATAATGTCAGCCTTGAAGTCCAACGCAGAATCACTCTTGCCAACAGGACTGAGTAGGCAATAGAAAAGTAAAGTCCTCTCTCGACGAACAAAAACTAAACTCTGCAAGTCCCTCATCATTCCCGTCCTACTTTATGGTTACACGCTGGTGGAAGCCGAGGAAGAGAGAGACCTCCACTCCGATTGAAGGACCTGTCTTCACTTCGTATTACCAATTCGCGCCAAACTGCCAAAAGGAGAGATGCGTTTTGCGCTGTTGTGGACTCGGCTATAATCGCGTAAGCGGTTTCTACGCCAGTCAAGAAGAAGAAGAAGAAGAAAACATATTACGCGATATAGGGCGATAATATAACTAAATTATGTTTGAACAAGAAAACTACCATAAACAATATTTTGTTTACATACCCTCTTCCAGAATTGAACCATTACTATAAAATGAAGTTAATACACTTGAAAAACATGAGAATATAACAACTCTTACTTAAATTATTTGAATCCGTCATAATCTTTGTAATATCTTAAATAGGAAACACTAAAGTACTTTTTTTTTAATTTCGTCAACTGAGATCATTAAAATATATAAAATATAATTAACTTTTGCTTGATAAACTTTTATTAAAAAAGCTGGTTTTTGGCCAGCTAATTTTGAATAATCAACCTATATGCGTCCTCGATATTGCACTCTACACTAGCAATGGTACAAAGATAGAGAACTGAAGTTAAACCTTGACTTAAGGTATTCTGTAGCACTCTTATTAGGGATTATCATTTCGCCTGTCCTATGCTGCGGCTCAAACGTAAAATCAAGCCCCTAGGTGGAACAAGGATTTCGAATCGTGTAGACGTAGTGTAAGAAAAATCCTCAACTTTGCCAAGCTAGCTGAAAACAAGGACTGTTGGGATGAATATAAAGATAAGTTAAAGGAATACAAAAGTTGTTGCGCAGGAACAGACGTCAGTTCTGGAAAAACTTTTGTAAAAATTTCAAAAAGGTTGCAAAGCGTAGAAGGCCAAAACTTACGGCTAGTCCTGCTGTGGTTGAGTGTGATTTTCAGAGGATGTCTGAATTTTGAATATGTACCACACTCAAAAATATATTAGAAAGTCCTAGAATCGTTTATCAGGGACACAGCGCCTCTTGGCAGCTTGTCCAAATCATAACATGCATATACAAGAGACAGATCCGTGGAGACTGCATTACCTTCTCTGGTATGTAACTTTGAAAAAAATACAAGGAATATTCTCGGGGAGCATTTGCATTTCTGGAGCATTCAATACGGAATGCATTTTACAAAGTATCGAGTCAGTGAGTGTTACGCCTGCCATACAACGGTGGGTCAAAAGCCTCTTGGTTTCAAGGAAGATAAAGGCAGAATGGAATGATGCCAGAATGACCAAGGAAATATGTAGAGGTACGAGCATGGCGGAGTACTATCTCCACTCTTACGGACATTAGTGGTGAACCACTTGTTAAGGCATTTTAACGACAAAGATCCCAAGATAGCAGTGTATGCGGATGACGTTGCCATCATAATAACGAGAAAGTGTTAACACAAAGTCAGCAGACTGATTACCAGCACTCTCAATACTCTTAAAACCTAAGCAACGGTAACGGGACTGAAACCGTCCCCTAAAGGTTTCTTCTCTGCGCAGGTACCTCCCGTCCAACCGACGCGTGGGGCGCAATCCGCAAACGAGCGGAATTTGCTGAGTCATGAAAGGCAAGAGTTTTTAAGCGTCGAGATCTCAAACTGCTCAGCTACAGAAAGAAAAATTTCAACAGCTAACATTAAAATTTACAAAAACAAAAGGTTAAAAAATGTTTAATGTTACTTATTAAGCGAAGACAAAATAGTTTTTTTAATGCTGAAGATCGAATCAGACAGGTCAAATGTGCTGGAATGTGAATTAAAATCATAACATATTTGACGGAATGGTTCGTTTAACTCAAAATTTGTTCTCGAAGATTTTAAAAGTAATGGTCTAAACTGCCTAGATAAACGAAATGGGACATTGAACTTGATATCAGACAAAAGGAAAGAGCTACTAACAGAACCATTCAGAAGTTTTACTAGAAATATTATACCTAGCATTTCACTACGACTAGTGAGTGTATGTAGATTTATAAGTTTTAAACGACTAGTATACGGAGGAAGATTCAATCTTGAATCCCAGTGTAAGTGACCTAAAGCAAAAAGTAAAAATTGTTTTTGAACGGACTCGTAACTTATCAGAATGGGTATTGTAGCTAGAATTCCATACCACAGAACCATACTCCAATATAGGTCTTACCAATGTTGTAAAAAGAGTTTTAGTAATATACGGATCACTAAATTCTTTAGACCAACGTTTAACAATGCTAAGAACACCTTTAGCTTTTAAAATAATTCAATTTACATGAGAATTGAAATTTAGTTTCTGGTCCATAGTAACTCCTAAATCAACAAAGCTAGATACTTCCTCTAAACTGAAGTTATTTATTACGTAGGGAGAAGGATCAACAGATCTACGGGAAAAGCACATCGTTTTACATTTTTTAAGATTCAGTGGCATATCAATTATGTGACACCAAGTAACTAAATTATTTAAGTCCGATTGTAACTCAGTTCTATCATTATAAGAAGTATATGATTTAAAAAGTTTTACATCATCCGCATATAATAAAATGTTTGAAAACTTAATTACGGAAGGTATATCATTAATAAACAATAAGAACAGAATCGGACCGAGATGACTACCTTGTGGAACGCCTGAAGGGACCATATGTGGGAAGGAAGAAGTCAATGGAGGAGAAGTGCAGTCAGCTTTTTCAGGGATGGATCGAATGGGAAAGGTGGGAGGGGGAGTTTTCTGCAGAAAGCTCTCTATCAACACCAGCTTTAGGCTACCTGATCACTGTAATGTCTTCCAAGCAGAGGTCGCTGCGATCAAATTAGCAGTATACGCACTGCTCCGTATGGTGACCTATTTAAGAGAGGTATCTATTCACTCCGGCAGCAAAGCGGCAATACTGGCATTGGAATCAATGACAGTACGCTCTGGGCTAGTTAAGAGTGTCTTGTGGTTCAGAGTAACTTGTGTAGTGTGGGTAGATTAGATTAGATTAGATTGTGAGGATTGCACCGCGACCTAAGGTCTATTGTGCCCTCTCCAGTTATCACAGCACCCCTCCAACCCCGTCACGTTAAGAAATCTTAACAGTGTTGCAGGGCTGATGCATGCGATACTTCCTCTTTGGGGATAAAGAGCCCCAATTGACTGTCCCCTCTCCTTCGCGATCGCCGGGCAGTCAAGAAGTAGGTGCTCTGGTGTCTCCGCCTCTAAATCACAAAATCGGCAAAGGTCCGACGAGTGTATTCCCATTTTGTGCAGATGACACCGTAGTCTGCAGTGGTCGGTATATAGTTCCACCAATTGTCTCAGCTTGTTCCTGGGGAGCGCCATTAACTGTTTGAATCATTTCAGATTGTATCCTCCTAGGAACAGTTTTGAGTAGCGAAGTCCCTGCTTGTGCAACCAACAGCGATTCCTGCTTGCTGCCTCCTCCTCTTTCAGACGGGTTGTAAGAACATGCCGACCAACCGCAATAAAGGGTTCTGGTCCGATTGGGTTGGTGGCCGCGGCCTTCCTTGCCAGTTGGTCCGCGAATTCGTTTCCCTTTATTCCTTTATGCCCTGGAACCCAAGCTAGGGTTATGCTGTTATTTCTGCAAATCCTGTTCAAAGTATCTATGCAGTCCATGACCAGCTCCGAGTCCACCTCGAAGGATGATAGTGCCTGAAGAGCTGCTTGGCTATCGCTGATAATGGCTATGCGTTCCTTATGATATCCCCTGTCCAATATTACCTCTGCACACTTGCTAATGGCATAGACTTCAGCTTGGAAGATGCTGGGGAAATTGCCCATGGATAAAGACAGCATCAGGCGTGGCCCCGGTATCCCGGCGCCTATACCAACTGCTGTCTTTGATCCGTCAGTGTACCATTGTTGTGTGCTTCTACTTATGAGTTCCTTAAGAGTTGAGTCCTCCCATTCCCTTTTGTTGGATATTACTGTTTTGAAACGTCTCACAAGATGAACCCTTTTAATGATATCGTCCCTCGGCAGGAGAGTCATTGGAAGCTTCCTACCGATGATATCCAGTTGCCGGGCGCTTAACATCCTGCTGTTTCCTAAACCTGGCCTTGTTAGCGCCAGTAAGGTTTTCTTGGCCATAGTGCCAACCACCAAATGAAGTGGGGTAAGGTTTAGGATTGCCTCCAAAGCTGCAGTTGGACACGTGCGCATAGCACCAAGTTTTGCCTGCCAGGCGTTTGCATACCATTAGTGCCTTGGTATCCTTCGCCATCACGGAGTCCACATGCTTCTTCCACCTCAGTTTCGTATCTAATAATACTCCAAGATATTTTATTTCCTCTACCCTAGCTACCGCTTCGCCATTGAGTGTAATGGAACCCAGGGCTGGAAGCGATCTTCTTTTTGTGAAGGGGATAATGGCTATTTTTGATGAATTGATGTTGAGTCCAACATTAATACACCATTTCATCGCTAGGGTTAGTCCTCTTTGGACAATGTCTCTAAGAGTGCTTTCGAATTTGCCTCTGGCAATGATTACGATGTCATCCGCATATCCCTGACATCGTATTCCTTTTTCTGATAGCACCTCTAATAGCTCGTCCACGACTAGACTCCACAGAAGCGGTGAGATAACCCCACCCTGGGGACAGCCTTTTGTCGTGCCTAGACGTATACTGCGTGAGCCTATCTGCGTTTCTGCGATTCTTGTACTGAGAACTGCACTAACCCATCTTACGATCGATGGATCGATCCGCCTCCTGTTTAGGGCTCTAGTGACCCTTACGTGGGAGGTGTTATCAAACGCACCCTCTATGTCTAGAAAGGCACACAGGACCACCTCACCGGTCGCAAATGCATCCTCAACCTCCGATACCAAGCTGTACAGAGCCGTGTCAGTTGATCTACCAACTCTGTAGGCGTGTTGGCTCGAGTGTAACGGGTAAAGCTCTAATGCCACAGTCCTGATGTAGTTATCCACAATTTTTTCCATGCCTTTCAGTAGGAAGGAGGTAAGACTGATTGGCCTGTGTGATTTCGCCAAGGAGTAGTCCCTCCTACCAACTTTCGGTATGAAGACTACCTGTGCGATTCTCCATTTTTCCCGGATGTAGGCATGTGCTAGACTATCTCTCATCAGCCTGACTAGGTGATTGAGGATATGTTCCTGACCATGCTGGAGCAGCGCTGGGAAAATACCATTTGCTCCTGCTGATTTGTACTTTTTAAAAGTTCCTATGGCCCATCTTACTGAGTCGGTGGTAAAGACTTCTTTAGCCACCTTCCAGTCCAGTGGACCAGGCTTATGATCCTCCGTCCGGACTAGCTGTTCCGTAGAGATCGCACCTGGGAAGTGCGTCTTCAGCAGACATTTCGCCCTTTCCTCCAGACTTGTTGTGAACGTGCCATCAGGCTTCCTGATTGCTAACTTCGTCTCGATGGCTCCTTTGGGAAGGGCTTTGTGGAGCCTTTCTGCCGCAGGAGTTGAAGAGACGTTCTCACAAAATTTCCTGAAGTTGTCCCTTTTTGCAATCCTAATTTCCTTACTGTACTCAGTCAGGTTTCTCCTGTATTCGGTCCATTCACCAGTGCGTTTGGGTTTGTTAAATAGTCGCCGCACCACCCTCCTTAGTGACGAGAGTTTCTTGGACCACCATGGGTTTTTGTTTTTAACTTTCAGGGATGTCAGAGGGCAGCTTGCCTGAAATGCATCTATTATGATGCTCTCCATAATAACTGCCCTATCTTCGATTCCCCTGCATCCACTTTCACCGCTGTTATACACAACACTCTCCGCGTTTAGTGTGGGTAACCGGTCACCGCGGGATCGTTGGTAACTGTATAGCGGACAAGCTTGCAAGGGAGGGTACCCTAGCTACATTGTCGTCGGAATGGGAGCGCGTTGGTAGTCCATGGTCCACCTGCGCAATAGCGCTGGACATGCAGACTACGCATGAGCTTGTCAAACGCTGGTCAACTACCAGTACTTGTGTAGTGGCGAGGACCGTTTGGCCCTCTGTGGAGCGTAAGCGGTCCCTACAACTGCTTTCTCTGGACATGGTCCATATCAGCGCGATCATTGTTGTACTTACTGGGCATTGTCCAATGGGTACCCATGCGCGATTTTCTTTTTTTGCAGAGATCTGCCTACAAACCTAACCTAACCTAACCCCTTCTTAACATGCAAGACTTAAGCGGGGATCCCTGTATTTAATACCTTTTATATACATTCATCATCAAACATATATATTATATATAAACTTTTCATTTATATAAAATCACAAACTTTATTATTAAATACATACATACAGAATCTAAAGTGAACACTAAGGTGAGTAATTGGCTGACTTCTTAAATGTATTTTCCTTTGCACAATTTGAACAATGTCACAGATTCCCATGCAACTGAAAATACTTTGATGATGTATCAAATTGCTAATGACAACACTGCGCAGTAAATACGCGCATCGCTAAATTTATTGATGGAATTGATCAATACAATGGCGACCGAAGAAGAAAGGATAGAAAGTTTGTAAATGTCTACAATATTTCAAGCTAAAAAAACACGTCATTTCGCATCTTATTAATGTTTTTTGCTATTTTCTTCCATGACACATTTTTCTGCACAAATAGTTTAGTCAGTCCTTTTTCGTAAAAGTATTCTTGTTTTTTTACAATAAATTGGCTTTTTCACTTCAATTAAATTGAAAATTTCTTCTAACAAAATGTTTGTCTGTTCGCAAACGCAATAGTCTGCAAAGCATACAAGTTAACATATCACAGTAAAGCGCTACACAAGTGCAGCTATGACTGTGATTGGAGCGTAAATAACAACAACACGCGCGGCTCATGTTGCAGACAGTCAGAAACCCTAGCCAGTGGTAAACAACACCAGCAGTCCACATCGTGGGAATTGCCAAATCAGCAATTAGATCATGAGGCAATCCGCGTGAGGCTTTGGCTAAGTAAGTTTTGGTAGGTGTTAGGCATTTAGGTGCAGTCACCGAAAAGTTAGTTGTAAGAACTAGATCGGCGTGAACGGCCGCCCTACATAGTAGGGATATAAATAAAGTTAAAAAAATATAAACGCTTCGTTTTTATTTACTGGCGCCCAACGTGGGGCCACAGAAAATATCCTTATAAAAGGATTAGTTAAAGTGGCCGTGGGTTCGAACCCACCTTATATAAAACCTTAAATCAAATCTTAAACAAAACTTTAAATAAAACATTAAACAAAATTCTACCAAAACTTTAACCAAAACTTAATGTGAATTAAATTCTGAATCTTATAAGTGTTTTGATAAGAGTGTTGCGTACCAAGTGAACAAGTCCAGTTTCGTGTGACTTAGAAAGAATAATTGAAACTCCAGCATTCGAAGGATCACCACTAACCACCTCAACGGAGAAAGCAGTGACAGACATCGGAAGCCGAAACTATCAGAGGAACTTGAACCAGGACATTGTACCATAATAATAATGAAACTGTAAGTAGAGTGCTCTTCTTAATACTAGAATATTAAATGTAATAAAATACAAAAATAAAAGATTGTAAACAAGATACAATTCGAACTTTAATGAATGCCGCTGTTCGGGCAGCAACTGAACAAACTAGACGAGAATTTCAAGCGACAATAGACTCGCTGACGGATAGGCTCACACAGATGGAAAGACCATCTCAAGTTGAACAATATAGCGAAGTTACAATTGACCCGACAGTTAGGTGTGACGAATCCTTGGACGTAGTGAAGTCCTTACCGGAATTCACTGGCGATCAGTCGCGATACGTATCGTGGCGTCAGGCAGCGCATACTGCATATAAAATTTTCAAAAATGTTGAAGGTAGTTCTAAGCACTATCA
The DNA here is from genome assembly GCF_028554725.1 of Zeugodacus cucurbitae. Lineage (NCBI taxonomy): Eukaryota > Metazoa > Arthropoda > Insecta > Diptera > Tephritidae > Zeugodacus > Zeugodacus cucurbitae. The sequence continues at coordinate 39,062,054 of NC_071668.1, forward strand.
GGCGGTGGCAATCATTAGGAATAAGATAGTGGGATCAGCAGATTCGATCCTGTCTTCCTTTAACACTATCCTTAATTTTTATGCCATCATAGCCAGACTTGATTTTACATATGCAGATAAAAAACCTGTCTACATATTAGAACAGGAAATGTCTACCCTCCGCCAAGGAAAGAGGACAATCACAGAATTTTACGACGAGGTCGAAATAAAATTAACAGCAATTAATAATAAAACACTAATGTCCTATCAGAATAAGGATGTCTTAGAATCACTAAACACAAAGTACCGTCAGGATGCATTACGAGTATTTATATCTGGATTAAATCGCCCACTCTGCGATATTTTGTTTTCATCAAGGCCATCGGATATGGCGTCAGCTTAAGCACTTGCACAGGAGCTAGAGTCAAACCAGGCGCGTTCATTGTTCGCCTGCAGATTTTCCGATAACAGATTTCAAGACTATAGTATGCAAACACGCAATTTGAATAGAATGCCTCTGATTAGAAACAGTGTGCCATTCCCTAAACAACCAAGCGGACAGGCCCAACAACGACCAACACCTATGGATATTGATCCTAGTCTCTCCAGATTCCGAGTTCCCCAACGGAACGATCGATCAAATGATCACTCGCCGCAGGTAACTCAATCTAACCCTACTTCCTTTAATCCCAGACCTTTTCCCTCTGGTAGAACAGCTTTTGGGAACCAATACCCATGGGGCTCCGGTCAGCTAGCGCAGAAAATAATAATGTCAATGTATAAATCACTTAGATTAATATCCTTCAACTGAAGTTTCCAAGAACGATTACTCCTATCAGCAAGATGAAAATGATGATTTTGTAAATGATAATAGTGATTTTAAAAATAATGAAATTTCAGACGAAATTAATTTTTTAGGGGAAGATCCCTGCAACCGTATGTTAGCAGGACATTCCAAGGAAAACAATTGAAATTTTTTGTAGATACTGGTGCTTCAAAGAATTATGTAAAACCAACAAACTGGAAGGATATAAAGCCTATTCCGTCAATATGCACCGTCAATATTTTCAGTTCTAATTTTGATTTTTTTATTTTACCAACACTTAAAACTTTTGATGGTATCATTGGTTATGAACTTCTACGCAAAATCGATACGAAGTTAGATATTAAGAAAGGAATTTTATTTTATGCAGGGGGTTCTGAAAAATTAATGTATTTTCAGTGCACCGATGTTAATGGCGTAATTGTTAAAGGAGATATCGAACGATTAAAAGAGAAATATGCTGCCGAATTTTCTGACCCAAATGAATCTTTACCGTTTAATACAAACATTGTAGCAACTGAGAGAACAGTTAACAATGAACCAGTTTATTCTAAATCATACCCGTATCCAATGGCAGCTTCTGAGTTTGTTAACAAGGAGGTTAATGATCTTCTGCGTGATGGAATCATTATTATCATCGATTGGTAATTGATTTTAAGAATTTAAACGAAAAAACTATTACCGACAAGTAAATTCCCGATACATCCGTAATTCTTTCAAACCTAGGAAAATCATCAATTTTTACCACAATAGAACTGAAATCTGGATTTCACCAGATTATGCTTGCAGAAAAAGATAGGGAAAAAACTACGTTTTCCGTGAACGGGAAATACGAGTTTTGCAGATTACCATTTGGATTGAAAAATGGTCCTAGCATATTTCAACGTGCAATTGATGACGTACTAAGGGAGGAAATCGGAAAAACATGTCACGTTTATATAGATGACATTATTGTTTTTTCCAAAGATTACAAAACACACTTATAGGTCGTCAGCCAAGTCTTGGAAAAATTATATTCAGCTAACATGAGAGTTTCACTAGAAAAAACCCAATTTTTTTTAAATCAGACGTTGAATTCCTAGGATTTGTTGTCTCAAAAGACGGAATTAAGACCTCAAAGGATAAGGTAAAAGACATAGTCGACTATGAAGTTCCGAAAACACTTCGCGCGTTGCGTTCTTTCTTAGATTTGTCTAGCTACTACAGACGCTTTATTAAAGACTATGCATCGATAGCGAAACCTCTCACAAGGTATTTACAGGGTGATTGTTCCATCAGTACCAACATGTCCAAGAATATAAAAATTACATTTGACAAAGAAGCTCATGAAGCGTTTAAAAAAATCTAGGATATTCTGTCTTCAGAAGATATTCTTCTTCTATATCCTGACTACGAGAAGCCTTTCGACTTGACCACAGATGCGTCATCTTACGCCTTGGGGGCAGTACTCTCACAGGGTGGCAGACTTATAACTTTGATATCGCGAACTTTAACACAAACGGAAGAAAACTATGCAACAAATGAGAGGGAGCTCCTCGCGATCGTTTGGGCTCTTCAGAAACTCAGAAATTATCTCTATGGAGCAAACAACATTAATATCTTCACAGATCACCAGCCGCTAACATTCTCAATTTCTGATAAAAACCCCAACGTCAAATTGAAACGTTGGAGAGACTTTGTAGAAGAATTTTCCCCTAAATACCACTACAAACCCGGCAAAGAAAATGTTGTCGCAGATGCATTATCCAGGCAACATATAAACAATTTAGAAAACAATAATATGTCTAATTCTGACAACGAAACTGTTCATAGCGAAAATTCATCCACAGATGTAATATCCACCGTGATAAATCCCATAAATTATTTTTTTAACCAGATTATTCTCGAAAGTGGGGATAGGAATTCAAGACAACAAAAATTCTTTTGAAATCTCGAATCAGGCATCATATATTTTTCCAAAATGTTGACAAAGTAATTGACCTATTAAAGAGCTCTGTAAACCCTAATGTTACAAATGATTTGCTATGCGATTTGTCTGTGTTAGGGAAAATTCAACATAAAAATAAAACAACCTTTCCAGCAGTGAAATTCGTTCACACCAAAATTTTTGTCACTGACATCTTTAACGAGGATGATCAAAAAGAAATCCTTCACACAGAACCTAATAGAGCTCATCAGTGACTTAAAGAAAACAATATGCAAATATTAAGGGATTATTATTTCCCAAATATGCGAAAAATGTTAAAAGAAATTATACTCAACTGTAAAATTTGCCAAGAGGCAAACCACCCAGTCCTGAAATGGGAAAAACCTCAATACCTAGTAAATCCGGTGAAATTCTGCATGTGGATATTTTTTCCACAGATAGCAATTAATTTAAAAAACACCAAATTGCCTGTATTAAATGAAAATCGAAAAATTAAATAGCCGACAAATTAAAACACGTCCGTATCGTTCTCCGGTTAAATACAAGAAGGATCGCTTAGCCTAAATCTTAAAATAACGGCTTAAACTAGTGGTAATTGTAAGTATATATTACATAAGGGGTAAGTATGATTATCTTTCGTTAAACATTGTACTAGATTATGTTAAGGTAAGTAAAAGATTGGTATAATAAATTAATTAACTAGGGTAAATATTTTATATGTTTAATAATTCAATTTTTAATATTTATTTTACAATTCATTTTCTTATTTATTATTTATTTAGTTTTATAGTATGTTTACATATGAAAATTATCTCGTTATAAGCTCGTTTAATAATCTAACCGTTTACATAGGCCAAAGGAGATTATCAAATGTCAAATTTGTTGTATTTGTTTTCTTCTTGATGAAAATAAATTGTTATGAACCAAAATTTTTACTCCGGAACGAATAAATGTTTATAATTACGTTGAAACCCTCAAAAAAGGATAAAATAAGAAATATTAAAGATATGGAAGAGAAACAAAGGAACGCAATTATGTATTTTATTGCGCAGATTGCTGCCAGTAGTAAGAAGTTGGCAGAAGTACGGAAAAGATGACAACTCAGATTGATTAAAATATTAACAGAAATACACAAGCGAAATGCGTTATTACTTTTTGTAATGAATAACATTAGACCAAAACGTTTGTGGAAACACGTAAGTAATTGCATGACTTTTTATAAAATTCCCACAAGTTATCCGCTTGTCGTTGTTTTGTAGGAAAGGTACGGTAATTTTTGGGAGCTCGACGTTGCTTACAATAGTGACAAATTCTTCAAGGAGAGCTTCAGGATGAGTCGGGAATCATTCTCAATTTTATGTAATGAGCTATCACACATTGGCAAACGTAATACTACATACAGGGAATGTATTCCATAAGAAAAAAATAGCTATCGCTTTGTACACCCTTGGTTCTTCTGCTGAATATAGAACAATTGGGAGACTATTCGGGGTTTCCAAAGCGTCTGTATGTTGTATTTTTAAAGATTTTTTAAATATTTAACCAGCTCATTTCTCACGCAAGAAAAAATTACGGAGTGCGTTGAAGGGTTTACAAAGATTGGATTTCCACAATGTCTGGGTGCAGTAGGTAAGCTTGTGAATTTCAAATATTTTACCCATAACATGCAAATACAATTTATTTCAGATGGATGCCATATTGAGATTAGGCCCTCCGCATCTGATGCTGTTGACTATTTCAACTACAATGGATGGTACTCAATGGTTTTACTAGCCCTCGTAGACAACAGGTAAGTTAACAACATACATATTTTAGATAATACTTAAACTCTTTTCAGATATAGATTTATGTACATTAACGTTGGAGCACCTGGTCGTTGTAATGATTCTCAAATATTTGAAAAATCCAACTTGAAAAGAATTTTGCAAAACCCTCTGCTTAAAGAGAATGCGAAAAAAATTGGTGAAACTAATGTCCCAATTGTAGTTCTTGGGGACTCAGCATTTCGCTTTTCTCCGGATTACGAGGATTACGAGAATATTTTTAATTACCACTTATCTAAATCTCGAAGGGTTGTGGAAAACGCATTTGGTCACCTAAAAGCAGGATTTAGAAGGATAGGGAAAGGAATTGACAACGATATTAAAAATGCAATATCAATAATAAAATGTTCTTGCGTCTTGCACAATTTTGTAAATGAAATGAATGACAACATAAACACGAAATGGTTGGAAGTGCAAAATAATTTCGAAATCGCACGTCCACGAGAGCAACCAGATCCATTATTCATTTCTGGAGCCGACGACCCTAATGCTGAAAACATCAGAAAATCAATGAGCTATTGACGTAACTTTCTACGTAAGTTGTATTTATTTTCAGTTCATATTCAATATTACTATATATATATTCAATATTTCATATTCAATCAGTTCATTTTTATATCACATATTGATACACTATAACGAAACAAAAGACAAAAAGTTAATTAACAAATTAACATTAACAAAACAAAAGTAATTCAATTCACAAACTAAATAATACATGAGCAGAACAATTAAGCATTTAAAACATTACATTAAACAGAAAGATGTTGAACTTCTCCTGGACTAGAAAGAAAAAAATTGACACAGCTACGAAGTTATATGCGTTTTTTAAAAACTTCCAGAAATTTTTCCAGGATGGAATTTCTTTCTCTTTCAATTTGTATGGCCTCCCTGCCATCCTCCTTAATTGCTTCAATTTCAGCCTGTATTTTGGTATTCGAAGTCTGGAATACATCAAAAAACTCATATTGAATGTTAACTGATGCATTTGTCTTTTTCTTTTTCTTTACAGGTTACTCGACTGAAGGCGGAAATTCTTCTTGCGAATCTATAGAAGAGTTATTTGGGGAGAGCGCACACTCCACAACTTCGTAAACTGTAATAAATAAAATTTTATAAAAATAAATAAAAACTATTAAAATTCCTATTTTATTTTACTAACCTGCGCTCTCTTCCACAAATGTTTCTAAATTGCAACTTTTATAGCTGCCGAGAATGCTATAAATTTTCGTATAATATTCCCAAGTCGAAGGGCTGCCACCAGAGGGACCAACAATTTTCTTCTCATCTCTGTAAATAGGTACATTTTTGAAAACATTTATATGAATATTAAATGAACATGAATATTGAATAAACTTACCTGTATTTATTTGTTAAATTGTGTATTTGGGAAAACTTTAGAATAGCATCCCACGATTTCGCGGATAAAATGTGTATGATTGGATAGAGGAGATCCTACAGATTAAGAATATAAATAATTATAGCCGCAGGAGACTTATAGTTTTCGAGATATTCACGTTTAAAGTCTAAAAATTGTCTAATTGCTATGTAGTTAATTTTTCATTTATATTTTGCACTTATTATACACTTACACTTCACTACTTTCTTTCTATATATTTATTTTATATTAGTTATTTAGAAATTTGCTTTAAATAAGCATTTTAATTTTTATTCAATTTTATCAATTGACACAATGACAAAAGGGTTGCATGCTGACGAAAAAGAAACATTGCCATATCTAAAAAAATACAAATGAATCATAATAAATAAAAAGGAGGTATTTTACCCCAAATTATATCTCGGGGTGTCCTAAGTCCCATTCGTGTAGGATTATATAGTATTTCTGCATTGCTTGAAAAAAAAATAACCCTGGTCGAGCCAACACCGGGAATTATCAAAGAGATGGAAATCATAACTTTTTTAGTGTAGAACTACTTTCTGCATTGACGGCCTTCGGCCGCGTTTCAAACAAAATAACCCTGGTCGAGTGAACACCGGGTATTATAAAAGAGATGGAAATTACAACTTCTTTTGCGTAGAACTAACTTCAGCATTGGCGGCCTTCGGCCGCGCTTCTAAAAAATAACCCTGGTTGAGCGAACACCGGGGATTATCAAAGAGATGGAAATCACAACTTCTTTCGCGTAGAACTATTTTCTGCATTGGCGGCCTTCGGCCGCGCTTCAAAAAATAACCCTGGTCGAGCCAACACCAGGGATTATCAAAGAGATGGAAATCACAATTTCTTTCGCGTAGAACTAGTTTCTGCATTGGCGGCCTTCGGCCGCGCTTCAAAAAAATAACCCTGGCCGATTCAACACCGGGGTTTATCAAAGTAAGATAAATACTGAACTATTTTTCCAATCATAGTATAGTGGTTCTTGTATATGGGATAAAATCCCTCCCTTCTATATATTTTCATTCATTTTACAATTTTTTAGATATGGCAATGCAAATTTCGAAATAATTAATATAAAATAAATATATAGAAAGAAAGTAGTGAAGTGTAAGTGTATAATAAGTGCAAAATATAAATGAAAAATTAACTATATAGCCAGAAATTAGGGATCAGGAGAAGTTCAACTTCTTTGTTCCACTTGGATCTCTTCTTTCTGCAAAATGTATAGATTTAAATATATTGTAAATTAATGTTTTATTATAAGTATATTTACAAACCTCTTTTCCACACTGTCGGCCATTTTGGTTAACATTTCTCTTCTTTTTCTCAAAAATTATCGATAAAAATAGGAATAACACCGAAAATCTAGTTGTATAAAACGAAATAATTTTAAAATCTCGGATTATCAAGAGAGAAATTTTGTATGCGAAATCTCGTTTCATAATTACAGATTATCGAGTTAAGCTCGTAAATGGAGATAATCTCGTTATATGTAAACATAGTATTAGGTTTAAAAAGATGTAAATGTATGTCGCTTGACGCAACACCGGCAACCTTGATAGGAATACTTTCCTTCAATCTCCTTCGGAAGTAAGGCCAGTTTGTGGCCTTTGATGAGAGCTGCAGTAGGTTGGCTTTGAAGTTCTGCCAGTTAGTGTCAAAGCGCAATGGAATCGACTCATCCCAATCTAGTTTTTGAATCCAAAGCTCTTGCAATAAGATTTTTGCTTTGGTAACTAGAGGGGCTAGTAATCCAAGAGGATCAAAAAGGCGAGCAGAAACTGATAATATGTTTCGTTTAGTGGCTCGAAGATCATTAAAATTGTCATCTAAGACAAATCGAAACAAATCCTCTTTCGGCAACAAATGGATTCCTAACGTTTTAATGGAACTGTTGTCATTGAAGTTTAATGACTTTTCAGTGTAATCACTGTCGAAAAATTTAGGTTGAATCCGGCCGAGTGTAATATTTTAATTACCTCACTTAAAAGACTAGAGACTCAAAATTTTCGGATCCTGTTAATAAATCATCAACATAAAAGTCTCTTTTAATGGTCAATTAACCGAGTGGATATTTAATTGTATTGGCATCACTGAGCATTTGCAAACACCGTGTTGCGAGAAATGGAGCAGGCGCTGTGCCGTAAGTTACGGTGTAAACTCGAAAAATTTGTATTTGCTCTGAAGGATGCTCTCTCCACACTATGAGTTGACAATTCCTGTCTTCTTCATGCATAATAATTTGTCGGTACATTTTAGTAATGTCCGCTGTTAGTGCATACTTATGTAAGCGAAAGCGTAGAAAAGTTGAGTATAACACTTCTTGGATGGTTGGACCTACCATCAAAAGTTCATTCAATGCTACTTGAGATGAAGATCGGCTCGAAGCGTCAAAGACAACACGTAATTTGGTTGTAGTGCATTCGGGCCTTAAAACGCATTGATGCGGAATGAAGTAGTGTGGCTCACTAGGTATCTTATTGTTCGTTGAGCTCATGTGTCCCAGTGCTCTATATTCATTCATAAAGCCCAGATACATTCTACGAAGTTCTGGATATTTTAATGTTTTTCTCTCCAGGGCCTGAAACCGCCGAACTGCGGTTTCAAATGGGTGACCGAGTAACTTACGGTCAGCTTTAAAGGGCATTCTGACTTGAAGCCGTCCTGAAGGTAATACTTGAGTTGTATTAACGAAAAAATTTTTACACTCTTGTTGCTCTGGTGTAAATCTATTGCCATTTGATTCTTAAGGTAATTCTTCTAAAGCCCAAAATTTTTGGACTACGGAATCTATTGACGTTAAGTCTTCTTCAGCTTGGCATAATGTGCTATGTATTTTGGGAGGAGAACTTAAATTGCTGACGTATTTCCCAGATACAATCCACCCTAAAATTTGTAATGTTGGTTGATTAGGACCATTTTTAATTGGGCTAACAGCTAAAAGCTCGAAAAATGTTTCTGCACCCAATAGGATGTCAACTTTATTTCATATGTGGAATTCTGGATCCGCCAATTCAATATTGTGCGGTATTTTCCAGCCATTAACATTGATGTCATGGTCTGGATGATTAGCCGAAATGCTACGCATTATCCAGAATTCCGCCGAAAATTCGTAATTATTTACCCGGGACTTAACAAACGCGCTTAATTTTGCCCCCACTTTCGTATTGGAATTGCCGATTCCAATTACGCTTAACGTTTTGTGTTGGCGTCGAATCCGCAACTTCTGCGCTAAGTTCTCCGTCATGAAGTTGACCTCGGACCCTGAGTCCAGTAACGTTCTCGCAGGCAGGTACTCGCCGCAACTGGTCCTCAATTGGATTACTGCTGTTGCCAACATGACCCGGTCCGGCATGCTTGTTGTATGAATGGCATGTGTGATTGATGGTTGCGGATGTGGTGCAGCGGGGAAGGAAACTGGATACTGGTGCAACAATGTGTGATACGATCGATTGCACATACGACATCGATCCGCTCTGCACTTGGAGACAGTGTGGCCCTTACGCAAGCAATTTATGCATAAGGGCACCGATTTCACGAGCTCGAACCTTTGCTGCACCGGAAGCGCCTTGAAAGTGGGGCAGGCAGTCTATCCTTAGATTTGCATTGCTGACAAAGGGGCTGCCTCGTATTTGCTGCAACTAGCGCCGATTTGGTCCTGTACGTTTGTTGTTGCTTCCCATGACTCGTACTGCCTGTTGGTATGGGCTTCGTCCTTGAGTGTGATGCTCCTTCCGCTGATAGCTGCTGGTATCTTCGATTGAGGGTGGCTTCGCATTCCATCCACAGTGGCAGCTTGTCGTAGTCCAGCTGTTCTTCCCATTTGGATCGGGTGGCAGGATCGACCTTTGTCATTACGATATGTATAATTATCGCGTTTGTTATTTGTTTCTCATTGCCCAGCGATAGCCGCTGATACTTCATCAATCATTGATCGCAATGAAGGCGCGGATGGCTTTGGGATGGTTGGCAGCTCAAAAAGTTTAGTATTGTATTGAAAAATATCAAACATTTATTATCATAAACTTTTTTAAGGCTTGCCAACGTTTTCGGATAATTTTCCCAAAGCCTCACCAGATAAACAATTAATGAAATGGTTAAATTTTTCAATATCTGGGATATTTGGATCATTATGAACCAAACTCTCAAACAAGCTCATAAAATTTTTAAATTCCAAATATTCTCCCCTGAGTTTCGGCAAATTCATTTTTGGGAGCCGAGAGCTCTGCGAAGCTACGAAAGATGTTTCGGCTATTGACGACTATTTTTAGCTAAAATTGATTTTATGATGGACTTCGTTCCAACGATAATGTCCTCTAACTCCCCTCGGGCCACATCGTCTTCATCAATCTCTTCAATTTTGGATTGGCATGTCATTAGTTTGTCAATATGTGAATCTAAAATGTCGAGCCGACATTCTAATTCAATTGTATCTAGCGATATGATTTTTTCGAAAAGGCCCGTTTTTATGCGCAAAATACTACTTTTCGCAACCGTTCTTTGACGTCTTAACGATTTTAAGTCCTTCAACTCCTTACTTGGAGACAGGCTTGCGATATTTGGCTTGGGCTTGCTCATTGTGTTTTATTTGAATTGAAAATTCACGAAAAATTATTTGGCAAAAAAAATAAATTTGGGAATCTAACGACGAAAACGAAAATTATCGATTCTCAATTTAAGAAAAAGCCAAATTGAAAATACACCAATGAGCAAATTACAAAATAGCACAACCAGTGAAATGTGATACGAAAAAGTTTGTTCGAAAATCGATAAAAAAATGCGAAAAAACGACCGATAAGTTGCACGAAAAAATTGCGAAAAATGAAAAAATTTGAAAATGTGTCACCTTTATTTATAGAATTAAAGGGCTACCACAAAATCTCCTGTTTCACAAGACGTACATATGTATATGTGTATGTGCACATATGTATGTACGTACATTTTATATATTTAAAAATATGTACATATATACAAAAATGTATATACGAAAATATGTAATTTTTTAAATATGGATATATATATATATATATATGTATGTAAATGTAATGTTGTGTGAAACAGGGAGAGCCAAGAATTGAAAGTGTGCACTTTAGGTTATTAATTTTAATTTATTTTTTTTTGTTATCTTCTTTTTTTTTTGCACCACTTTAAAGAAATCACACTCGTTACCCGCTGTGAGTGCGAAGGCGATTTGCCCGCAGTCACGTCCCTTTTGCAGATGATGTAGCGGCAGCTCATTTCCACGAAGCGTCAGTAGTGTTGTAGATGCAGCGTCGGTGGCCGGTGTAACAGCAGTGATGACGTTGGCGTAGCAGTGGTGGATGTAGCAGCAGTGATGACGTTGGCGTAGCAGTGGTGGATGTAGCAGCAGTGAGGACGTTGGCTTAGCAGTGGTGGATGTAGCAGCAGTGATGACGTTGGCGTGGACGTCGCAGCGGCGATGGTGGTGACGTAGTAGCAGCAGCAAGGATGATGGCGCAGCAGCAGCAGCGAGGATGGATGATGACGTAGGTTTTTTTTAAACAGTAAATGCTAACTGATCACCGCACAGTAAATTTGGTACGTATTTTTAATATTTTTTTTAAACGGTGTTGTACCACTACACCGGCACTTTCTCCTTAACGGCACTCGAATTTAACTGCCACCAAGTTAAACACTTTGGTACGACTTTTTGTGTAACTCACTGTACCCTTTGCTTATATACATATACAAGTACGCATGTGTACATATGCATTTTCTTTTGATCGCTTGCACTATTTTCTTGTTCGCGCACCTTTTCTATTTCGCACGTTTTATTCGCCACTTTGAGCACTTGTACATATGCCCCTCTTACAGAGAGACACTATTAGAAGAAAAATATTTCCTCTGAATTAAATTAAGATACATGAGAGATTTACCGAAATTTTAGGTGAAAATTTTCCATTGGACACTAAGTTCTTCATATTTGATATCCGGGCATTCAAAAGTTATAGTCCGATTTCGACAATTTTTTCACAAGCGATGCCAGGGATCATATACAGTATTTGTGGAAAGTTTTATTTCGCTATCTTCATTGGTTCCTTATGTATATATTATAAAGAGAAGGAATAAGATGGAATTCAAAATTGAGTTATAATATATGGGAAGTTGTCGTGGTTGTGAACCGATTTCAACCGATTTTCCACACGTGTCAATAAAATATTATATACCGAATTTCATTGAAATCTGTCGAGTACTTCCTGAGATATGGTTTTTGACCCATAAGTAGGCGATGCCACGCCCATTTTCCATTTTTTAAAAAAATCTGAGTGCAGCTTCTTTCAGATATGTCTTCTGTAAAATTTAGTGTTTCTGACGTTTTTCATTAGTGAGTTAATTTTTTTTCAACCTTTGTATGGGAGGTGAGCGTGGTTATTATCCGATTTTTTTCATTTTTGGACTGTATTAAGAAGTGGTTAAAAGAAGCGACTGCAGAAAGTTTGGTTTATAAAGCTTTATTGGTTTGTGAAATATATACAAAAAACCTATTTGGGGCGGGCCACGCCCACTTTCCCAAAAATATTACATCGAAATATGCCCTTGCTAGGGCGATCCTTTCTACAAAATTTTTCTTTTATAACTTTATGTATGGCTTAGGTATGACACTTTATGTGTTTTCGGTTTTCGCCATTTCGTGGGCGTGGCAGTATACCGATTTTGCCCATTTTCGAAAGCGACCTTCTCACGGTCCCAAGGAACATGTGGTCCAAGTTTCATTAACATATCTCAATTTTTACTCAAGTTATCCATTGCACGGATCGACAGACAGACATTCGGATTTTGACTCGTCTCGTCACCCTGATCATTTTCATAACCCTATATCTAACTCGTTTAATTTTATGACTTACAAACAACCGTTATGGGAACAAAACTATAATACTCTCTTAGCAACTTTTGTTGCGAGAGTATAAAAAGTGGACGCATGAGCGTAAAAAAATGCTCATAGCCGTAAGACTCCGCCACGAGAGCGATTTTGAACAACAATTTGGCAACAAACCAAGAGGTGGATAATACTTTTTCTTTTTCGGTTCATGAAATTATGCGCTTATTCACCAACATGTTAGGTACATATAAAAGGAGAAATGCAACCTCGGATGAGCCCCACACCAATTGGGATTTTCTAAATAAAACCAATGAAAATTAATTTGATATGTATTTATAAAAAAACGTGTGTTTATTTAATTATCTATGCAGATAAAATAGATATCTGCTTAATTATCTATCTAGCTTAATTATCTATGCAGATAATAAAGTGGCATTGTCGTCCGAATAACTTTATTCTTCTTCTCTCTGTTGACTTGCAGTTGGTAATCGTGAAAAGCTGTTTTCGAAAATAAATGATTCATTTGCTTCTTCCTCACTTATGACGCAGGCTTCATGGCCATTATATTAGTTTTTAGAAAATTTGATTGTAACACAACAATATGTTTCAAAATACGGATTTTTTTTAATCCCTTGCTTTTTCTACATGAACTCTTCTTGAGCATACATTTTTGTTATATTTACAGCCCTATTCTGAAAAAACCTTATAACTGAGTTGAGAGGAAAAATTTGTGAGGTTTCTTGTGACGTATATTTTGTGAGTCTATTCTGGCTCGAACCTCATAAGAAAAAAGCTTAAAAAAGTCACCAATTGAGGTGAAAAGCATTTTGCTGTCAAAGAGTTGTTTCAAATGAAATAAATTCAAAATAAATTCAAATTGCTGTAAAATTTGTAAACAAATGAAAAACATCACAATTGCGTATTTACAGTCGAAAGTTAAAAAACAAAAGAATTATAAAACAAGTAAGGAAGATATGGTTTTTGATCCATAAGTGGGCGGAACCACGCCCATTTAAAATTTAGTATACAATTTTGAGAGCAGCTCTTCTGTACCAATCTTTACAATGAAATTTAAGGTTTCTGGTGGTTTTCCTTACTGAATTAAAGCATTTTTAGTAATTTTCAATATAACCTTTGTATAGGAGGTGGGCGTGGTTATGACCCGATTTCCTTCATTTTTGGACTGTATAAGGTAGTACCTAAAATAAATTACTATAGAAAGTTTCCTTGATATAGCTTAATTAGTTTGCGAGATCCTTCATACCAAATTTTATTTCAATAGCTTTATTTCTGGCTTAGTTATAGCACTTTATGTGTTTTCAGTTTTCGACATTTTGTGCGCGTGGGCATTTTCGAACTTAACCTTCTTATGGTGCCAAGAAATATGTCTTCCAAGTTTCATCAAGATATCTCAATTTTTACTTAAGTTACAGCTTGCAACGGCGGACGGACAGACAGACATCCGGATTTGAACTTTTTTCGTCACCCTGATCATTTTGATATATATAACCCTATGTCTAACTCGTTTAGTTTTAGGACTTACAACCAACCGTTATGTGGACAAAACTATAATACTCTCGTAGTAACTTTGTTGCGAGAGTATAAAAATAACATGGTCTTATAGAGGCTGTGCGTCAGTGTCCTTTGCTTTACAAAAATAATGCGTCCTTATCGGATCGTAGATGTGGCAGCAAATCGCTCAACAAATGAAAATGCAAGGTACGTCCATATTGTTCCAGATTCGGTTAAACACAATTATTCGATAACTGAACTTTTATAGAAGCCCTTTTTTTCAAAGAACAATTCCTCCATGCTCGTTATAGCACGCAAATATTTACACATTTATTTCCAAATATTGCTAAAAACCAAAACAAACACAAATATTTTTGTATTGTGATGGCTGCTTTCACACGTCACAGATATTTGATTAAATTGTGAGCATTTGAGCTTTTGAATTTTCTCCAGCATAAGGTAATCATCACAAAATCCAAAAACCTCACAGTAGTGAGTGTGGTGATTTTTGTGAGGGCATGAGAATAGGGCTGTTAATAAACACAATTTAGGAACTTAACGTGACTATCCACAATTGCCTAAACAATTAAACTATAATTAAAAAAATTTTAATAAAATTCAAAATGATTACCTGAACAACAACTGAACTTTCTATTATAAAACTAATACAGTCCTTAGCTGGAAATGTGCTTACCATCTACGCAACTTATGACATATGGAAACAGTCGACTGCGTTTAGCTGAAAATTCGTCACATATTCGTTTTTGTTCTGCAACAGTCGTCGGAAATTTTACTACTTCCTTTTTTAAGCAACAAATTTTTTTATGGTTTTAATAAATATTTTATTGCTTGTTCCCATTGCCATATCGAATCTGTTGTTATTACTAAGCTTCCATATAGTAGCGTCAGCGCATTTTCCAATGAAGCTCCAATACGACTAGTGCAATGTGCCACCCAATATGGTTTCAACATGTATAGAAGAATCTAAAAATTACAATATTAATATTATTATATGTTGCAACTGCGACGATTCCCATCATGCAAGCTACCGTGGTTTTGTCGTTACAAAAGAACTACAAAAAATTTGAGACAAAAGTAATGGTAATACAGCCCGAGAAACAATGCTCAGGCGAAAAACCCCGTTGCGGACAAAGGAAGGAAGGAAGTAAGACCCCCCTCATCAACTTCAAAGCTTACATTTGCGCAAATTGCTAAGCAGGGTCAGACAAATACAGTTCAAAAAAGTAGTCCGTTATCCCAAATTCTGGATAAACTAAACGAACAAGACAAATTATTTAAGTCCATAAATCAGCGGCTCAGCGCTCCCGAATACTGTATAATATTTATATTATAAGATTTATTTTTAGTTATTTTATATCATATGATGCACCCTCTACACAGTGTTTCTCGAATTCCAATCATTCCTTAGTCATAGCAATTAATCTAACTTTTGTACTACTCCTGTTTTACTCGACCCTTTTTGCTTTGGATCGTCGCTGTGAATAAACGTAATCCTGAAATTATCTCATGTTCTTTTACTGAACATAATTTTGGTGCCTCCTGTGAGGACTAAGAACAGTGCGAAATTTAATAGTTCAGTTCGGTCATTTTCGCAAACGTATTAGTTTAATGTAATTTCAAAGGATTACCGCGATATTTTTGGATAAAGTTTCTTCATGTACGGTATAGTATAACTTGTCATATAATTGGAAATGGCTGAAATTAATCTTCGTAAATATCATGCATCTGCTATATCCCGAACTTTGGAGCAAGTGCAGATGAATCACCACAATCATTGTTGAATATTGTGGACGTTGTTAGCGATTCTCTGCGTGCATTGGGCGTTATAAAATTACCAGTTCATGAGTGGGATGCATTATTTGTGCCTATCGTGGTATCAAAACTTCCTCCTATAACAAAGCGCGAATGGTGATGTATTGTTCTTCAACGGAATTGTCAAGTTTATCGGAGCTATTGGGATTCTTGGAGAAAAGGGCTCAAAGTCTTTCAACAGAGCTAGTTCAGGTCGGAGATGGTACCGACACAACAATCGTTCGTCCGCATCAACGTTTATACACAACGCCCAATGTTAAATGCAATCTTACAACGGAGGATGGGTGTTCGTATTGTCGAGGTGCACATAAGGTCATTCGCTGCCCAACCTTATTTGACTTACAACCGGGCAGACGTTTCGAGGCTCTTAAGAAATCGGGCTTATGTTTTAACTGCTTGAGGTCTGGACATGTATCAAGGCAATGTCCATCTGGTGGATGTCGTCAATGTGGTCTCAGACACAACACCATATTTTGTCGAGAGCAACAACAGCCAGCTTCGCTTCCCACAGCCAGGAAGGTGGCAGCTACTACCAATATTAAGTCTCAGCCTGGTCTACCATTAGCACCGCCACAACATACATTATGACACAGCGATTCTGTAATTGGATGCCATGCTCAGGGTGACAAGATCACGCTTCTCTCCACAGCATGTGCATATATTTCTGGTGACAATTCTGAAGAACGTTTGGCTAGGATTTTGCGCGACCCTGGGTCATAAGTAAGCTTCATTACTGAACGTTTTGCTTATGGTTTGAATCTTCACAGAAGCAGGGTATTGGTGCATTACCCTATACACGCACCAACGGAATGGTGACAGTTACACTCAAATCAACACATACGCAATTTTCTTTGGCAATTCATGCAATGGTTATCAAATCTATTACTTCCATGCTTCCTACAGCGCATATCTACTGAAGTCAATACAAACACTTGGGTGGTCTGCAAATGGCAGATCCTCATTTTGGCACTCCGGGAAGCATTGACATTTTCCTAGGAGGTGACATCTGGGGTCTGATTTTGGTGGGAGACACTATTAAGGGTGGTCACAACGAGCCACACGCACAACTAACAAATTTGGGTTGGGTTATTTTTGGACCTGCAACGGCATCTTCGACAAATAATTCGGACATGCGGTCATACAGCGCTCAACTTTTGGAACAATCTCGTTTGGATGAGATTGTAAGCAGCTTTTGGAAGCTCGATGAGGGATCGGATGTCGACGATATTGCTGATTACGAATGTGAGCGAATCTTCACATCGACTCACTCACGAACTACAGAAGGGCGTTATATGGTGCGCTTACTAATGAAATGTTACGTAACAAATTTACAGCCTTCATAAGGGAGTATATCTATCTGGGGCATATGGAAGCCTTAGATACATGCAATGATAGCCATCACACATACTACATACCGCATCATGCTGTGTTGGACAAGTTTCCGTTCGTCTTTAATGCGTCAGCTCCAACTTCAATGTTTCGCTTAATGATGTGCAGCTCGTAGGTTCAACTATTCAACATTCGTTAACCGATATTATTTATCGTTTTCGAAGATATCGTTTTGCTCTAACAGCTGACGTGGAAAAAATATTTCGACAGGTTTTAGTGTCACCGGAAGATAGAGATCTTCAACGCATCTTATGGCGAGAATCACCAAACGACGAAGTTAAAACGAACGGTACGAGCACTACAGCAGTGTGTAGTCGATAACTATATATTGGTGAATGACCAAAGTCGAGCTGAGTCGGCGCGGACCGCCATACTTAACCCTGGACGGTCATCCTTTTTTTTTGTACATTAACGTCATCCTTCGTCAATATGACGACGACTTATTTCAAATCCATTTTCAGTAGGGTGTGAGTCGAAATAATGAACGCGTTTTTTTTTAGTTATTTATTTCATTATTAATAAATACAAGTCAAAAATAAAAAGGAAAACTTATATACTTTTAACGGAGCGGAGATCAACACGAACAATTAAAAACAAATTTACAGTGAAAATAAAATAGTTCGTAGTCATTTTGACGAAGGATGACCGTCTAGGGTTAAAAGAAGGCGTGGACGACTTCCTCACAAGCTGTACTGACATTGGTGAAACAGTCACTTTAGCCAATGATGTGTCTAACATTCTATCGACTGGCTGTTTGAAACTTCGGAAATGGAATTCGAACAGAGCCGCTGTTCTGGCCAAAATTGGGGAGCCAGATTCTCTGCGCGAATGCAATAGTGATGCCCCATAGCTTCAGTGCTAGGGCTACGTTGCGACCCGGTTAGTGATGAGTTATTGTTCAGGTTATCGCTGAAGCAAACTTCGGAAATGGAATTCGAACAGAGCCGCTGTTCTGGCCAAATGATGGAATGCCGACAAAGCGGCGAGTTCTCAGTGATGTAGCCCAATTGTATGACCCCAGTGGATTTCTGGCATAAGTTATTATTTCAGGCAAGGTATTTATACAGACTGTTTGGACCGCTGGTGTCTCATGGCATACTTCTCTACCTAAAGATCTGTGCCATATTTGGTCTAAATTTCGAGGTGATTTGTGTACCCTCGATTTCTCTCTCTATGGATTTTGTGATGCTAGTCAGAAGGCTTACGCTGCGGTGGTCTACACACGCACAATCAACAACGATGACAATGCACATGTGTCTTTGCTCGCCGCACGTACTAAGGTTGCGCCGTTGAATGGCGCCACAATTCCCCGATTGAAGATAAGTGGAGCTCTTCTATTAGCTAAGACAATTCGGAATGTTTGCAGTGCGCTAAGTTTGGAGGAAGCCTCTGTACACTTATTCACGGACTCCAGAATAGTCATGTGTTAGCTACGCAAATAGTCAATGTTGTTAAAACCATATGTCGCCAACAGGGTTCGACAAATAAAACAATTGACGGCTACCGATTGCTGGCATTATGTACGTCCGGCACAAATTCCTCGGGACTGACATTGTTTACGCGAAGGAACCAGTTTAACATGTCGCACCAATAAAATTAAACGAAACTGAATGGGCCAAAACGAATGCACAAAACGCTGCAGTATTTGCAAATCATTTGAGAAACACATTTACACCTAACGATGGACATGAACTAAACTGAAAATAGTTGGTTGGATCCACTCGTCAGCATTTCTCCAGTTACTAGTAAAGTAAAAAGTCTTATCAGGAACGCAAGACTTAAAAAAGCTCCTGAGTTTGATTTAATAACCGGAGAAATATAACGCAATCTTCCAAAGAATTGTATAAAAAAATTGTAAATATTGTAAACAGTGCATTATCCTTAAGATGCGTTCCATCGCTTTGGAAAGTATCTGAAGTTATTATGATACCTAAGCCACGACAAGACGAAATATCTCCTGTCGTCAAACAAACAGTCAGCGCATTCGCGTCTTGGCTCCCACGTCACTGTTGACAGTCATAACTTTGAAGTTGTAGATAATTTCATCTACATGGGAGCCAGCATTAGCAGCAATAACAATGTCAGCCTGGAAATCCAACGCAGAATCACTCTTGTCAACAGGTGCTACTATGGACTATGTAGGCAATTGAAAAGTAAAGTCCTCTATCGACGAACAAAAACCAAACTCTACAAGTCTTTCATAATTCCCGTCCTACTTTACGGTGCAGAAGCGTGGACGATGTCAACATCCGGCACTAGGAGTTTTCGAGAGAAAGGTTTTGCGGAAGATTTATGGTCCCTTAAACATTGGCAACGGCGAATACCGCAGACGATGGAACGATGAGCTGTATGTGTTATTCGACGACATAGACATAGTCCAGCGAATAAAAACACAGCGGCTACGTTGGCTAGGTCATGTTGTTCGAATGGATGAAAGTGCTCCAGCTCTGAAAGTATTCGATGCAGTACCCGCTGGTGGAAGCCGAGGAAGAGGGAGACCTCCACTCCGATGGAAGGACCAGGTGGAGAAGGACCTGGCTTCGCTTGGTATACCCAATTGGCGCTAAATTGCCAGAAGGAGGGATACGTGGCGCGCTGTTTTGGACTCGGCTATAACCGCGTAAGCGGTGTCTACGCCAGTCAAGAAGAAGAAAAAGCCGGGTAAACCACTACATGATGTCACATCTTAGAGGCCAATATCGCTGCTGCAAGTCTTCGCAAATGTTCTCATAAAGAAGCTCAAATCACTAATAGATCGAAACAACTTATACCAGTACATCAGTTTGGCTTTCGTGATCATCATTCAACAATTGACCAGGAACACCGAATCGTTAATTTCGTTGAAAATGCAATGGATGTTCGGCGAGCTTCTTAGACGTGTATCAGGCTATTCATAGAGTTTAGCATTCGGGTCTGCTGCTGAAATTGAAATGCATGTTACCCAAACAATATTGGGAAATAATTGCTTCGTACCTAAAAGATATATACTTTTGCATAAAACAAGAGGATGCACCTATAGAAGCGGGTGTTCCCAGGAAAGCGTGTTGGAGCCAATGCTTTACTTGCTTTTTACAAGTGATTTCCCCACAGACACAAGATATGTGACAGCGACATTTGCAGATTTCACAGCCCTGTTAGCAGCAGGAGAGTCAACCTCAATATCTACTCTTCGAGTGTAAAACGCAGTCAATACAATTACTGAGTGGGATTCCAAGTGGTGCATTAAATTAAACGATTCCAAATCAATGCACGTAGACTTTACTTAAAAAACCATCATCCCATTTATATACAACCATCCCATTTCTATAAATGGTACCCCTATACCACATCACAATAATGCTAAGTACCTAGGAATCACCCAAGATGCTAAGCTTCGCTGGAAAGAGCATGTCAAGCAAAAAAAGGGGTGAGCTTGATTTAAAATTTGCCAATTTGTACCATCTAGTCGGTAGGAGATCAACTCTTTAAATCGAAAACAAGCTGTTTATAATAAACTTTATATATAATCAAGTACTAAAGCCAATTTGGGTCATGGAGCGCAACTATGGAGTTGCTCAAGTCAAAACTGTATTGCCTGCATTCCGCGCTTCCAAAATAAGGTACTAAGAAATATATTTAATGCTCCTTGGTATGTTAGATCTGCTGACCGTCACCGTGATCTTGGTATGAATTCAGTAGTAAACGAAATAACCAAAATTGCGAAGACTCACGAAATGAGGCTTGTACGAGAAAACCGACTGAAACGTAAGAAGCCTTCATACTTGGCAAGGCAACTATAGCAGCAAATGAATTCCTCTAACATTTAGCTTTTAATTATTATTTTTAAATTATTGTTAGTATTTAATCATTGTATACTAGGTAAAATTGTAATAATAAAAAATAATAAATTAAATGTAGACAAAACAAGTAAGGAAGGGCTAAGTTCGGGTGTAACCGAACATTTAATACTCTCGCAATTTATTTATTTAACTGTATTTATATTATATAATACACAATTTGACCCACATATGTGTCATATATATTGTATAAAGTCCATTGAACGTTGGAAACCATAATATTAGGTTAGTTGCACCGAAGTCCTCATGTTCGATATATATGCCTTGAAAACCTATGGTCCGATTTCGGCGATTTTTAGAATGGGGCTGCCACACTATAAAGGTAGTATTTGTGCAAAGTTCTGCACTGATATTTTCACTAGTGCTTACTTTATATATTGTAAAGTAAACGATTCAGATCGTCTTCAAAGTTCTGGTATATAGGAAGTAGGCGTGGTTGTGAAGCGATTTTACCTATTTTCACAACATATCATTGGGATGTAAGGAAACTATTACAATCCAAGTTTCATTGAAATCGGTCGAGTAGTTCCTGAGATATGGTTTATTTATGGCTTAGTTATGACACTTTATGTGTTTTCGGTTTTCGCCATTTTCGAAAGCAACCCTCTCACGGTCCTAAGGAACATGTGTTTTCATCAAGATATCTAAATTTTTACTGAAGTTATCCGTTGCACGGACGGACGGACAGACAGACATTAGGATTTTGACTCGTCTCGTCAACCTGATTATTTTGATATATATAACCCTATATCAAACTCATTTAGTTTTATGAATTATAAACAACCGTTATGTGAACAAAACTGTAATACTCTCTTAGCGACTTTTGTTGCGAGAGTATAACGAAACCTAGTGGGGTGGCACTCCGGGAGTGCAGGCAGAAGTGAAAACTTGAACTTATGGCGCGTTGGGCACTTTTTTGGGTGAGCATTTTTAGGTGCGCTCGCGACATGAGAAATTGTACATAAAAAATCAAGTTTATCAAAGCAATATGGGCACTTTTTGAATGGACATGAAGTATAATAATGTATGTATGTGATTGGCGTTGCAACCGTTTAGCCGGTTATAGCCGAATCGACAATAGTGCGCCACCTCTCTCTCTCCTTCGCAGTTCGGCGCCAGTTGGAGATCCCAAGTGTAACCAAGTCGCTCTCCACCTGGTCCCTCCAACGGAATGGAGGCCTTCCCCTTCCTCGGCTTCCTCCGGCGGGTACTGCATCGAACATTTTCAGGGCTGGAGTGTTTTCGTCCATTCGGACAACATGACCTAGCCAGCGTAGCCGCTGTGTTTTTATTCGCTGAACTATGTCAATGTCGTCGTATAACTCGTACAGCTCATCGTTCCATCGTCTGCGGTATTCGCCGTTGCCAATGTTCTGAGGACCATAAATCTTGCGCAAAATTTTCCTCTCGAAAACTCCTAGTGTCGTCTCATCTGATGTTGACATCGTCCACGCTTCTGCACCGTAGAGCAGGACGGGAATGATAAGCGACTTGTAGAGTTTGATTTTGGTTCGTCGAGAGAGGACTTTACTGTTCAATTGCCTACTCAGTCCAAAGTAGCACCTGTAGGCAAGAGTGATTCTGCGTTGGATTTCCAGGCTGACATTGTTATTGCTGTTAATGCTGGTTCCCAGGTTCGAAGTTATGACTGTCAACAGTGACGTGGGAGCCAAGACGCGAATGCGCCGGCTGTTTGCTTGATGACAGGAGATATTTCGTCTTGTCCTCATTCACCTCCAGACCCATTCGCTTCGCCTCCTTATCCATGTGGGAAAAAGCAGAACAAACGGCGCGGTTGTTGCTTCCGATGATATCAATATCATCGGCGTACGCCAGGAGCTGTACACTCTTGTCGAAGATTGTACCTTCTCGATTTAGCTCTGCAGCTCTTATAATTTTTTCCAGCATCAGGTTAAAGAAGTCGCACGATAGTGAGTCACCTTGTCTGAAACCTCGTTTGGTGTCGAACGGCTCGGAGAGGTCCTTCCCAATCATGACGGAGCTTTTGGTGTTGCTCAGCGTCAATTTACACAGACGTATTAGTTTTGCGGGGATACCAAATTCAGACATCGCGGCGTAAAAGGCAGCTCCTTTTCGTGCTGTCGAAATCAGCTTTAAAATCGACAAAAAGGTGGTGTGTGCCGATCCTCTTTTCACGGGTCTTCTCTAAAATTTGGCGCATGGTGAATATCTGGTCAGTTGTCGATTTTCCAGGCCTAAAGCCACACTGATAAGGTCCAATCAGTTTGTTGACGGTGGGCTTTAGTCTTTCACACAGTACGCTCGATAGAACCTTGTATGCGATATTTAGGAGGCTGATCCCACGGTAATTGGCGCAGATTGTGGGATCTCCCTTTTTATGGATTGGGCAGAGCACACTGAGATTCCAATCGTCAGGCATGCTTTCTTCCGACCATATTCTGCAAAGAAGCTGATGCATGCACCTTATCAGTTCTTCGCCGCCGAATTTGAATAGTTCTGCCGGTAATTTATTGGCCCCCGCTGCTTTGTTGTTCTTCAAGCGGGTAATTGCTATTCGAATTTCTTCATGGTCGGGTAATGGAACATCTGTTCCATCGTCATCGATTGGGGGATCGGGTTCGCCATCTCCTGGTGTTGTACTCTCACTGCCATTCAGCAGGTCGGAGAAGTGTTCCCTCCATAATCCCAGTATGCACTGGACATTGGTTACCAGATTACCACCTTGGTCTCTACATGATAATGCTCCGGTCTTGAAACCTTCTGTAAATCGCCTGATCTTTTCATAAAATTTTCGAGCATTACCCATGTCGGCCAGCTTTTTAAGCTTTTCATACTCACGCATTTCGGCCTCTTTCTTTTTACGTCTGCAAATGCGTCTCGCTTCCCTCTTCAGTTCTCGATATCTGTCCCACCCCGAACGTGTTGTGGTCTTTCGCAACGTTGCGAGTTAGGCAGTCTGTTTTCTCTCCGCTGCGAGACGGCACTCCTCATCGTACCAGCTTGTTTTTTGTCGTTGCCGATAACCAATTGTTTCGGCTGCAGCGGTACGCAGTGAGTTTGAGATGCCGTTCCACAGTTCCCTTATATCGAGATGCTGATGAGTGCTCTCAGAGAGCAGGAGTGCAAGTCGAGTAGAGTATTTCGTGGCTGTCTGTTGCGATTGCAGCTTTTCGACGTCGAACCTTCCTTGTGTTTGTTGACGGGCATTCTTTGCTGCACAGAGGCGGGTACGTATCTTCGCTGTAACCAGATAATGGTCAAGTCTATATTTGATCCTCTGAGCGTACGCACATCTAACAAACTGGAGACATGTCTTCCGTCTATCACAATGTGATCGATTTGGTTACCCGTGTTTCGATCAGGAGACAGCCAAGTCGCTTGATGTATTTTCTTATGCTGGAATCTGGTACTACAGACGACCATATTTCGGGCCCCAGCGAAGTCGATCAGCCTCAGGCCGTTTGGCGATGTTTCGTCATGGAAGCTGAATTTTCCGACTGTTGTGCCAAAGACACCTTCTTTACCCACCCTGGCGTTAAAATCGCCAAGCACGACTTTTACATCGTGGCGGGGGCAGCGCTCATAGGTGCGTTCTAGGCGCTCATAGAAAGCATCTTTGGTCACATCGTCCTTCTCTTCCGTTTGGGTGTGGGCGCAAATCAGCGATATGTTGAAGAACCTCGCTTTGATGTGGATTGTGGCAAGACGTTCATCCACCGAGGTGAATGCCAGGACTCTGCGACGGATTCTCTCTCCCACCACAAATCCAACACCAAATTTGCGCTCCTTTATATGGCCGCTGTAGTAGATGTCACAAGGACCCACCTTCTTCCGTCCTTGTCGCGTCCATCGCACTTCTTGGATGGCGGTGATGTCAGCCTTGAGTCGTATGAGGACATCAACCAGCTGGGCAGAGGCTCCTTCCCAATTAAGGGTCCGGACATTCCAGGTGCATGCCCTTATATCATAATCCTTAAAACGTTTGCAGGGGTCGTCATCAAAAGGGGGGTGTCTCATCCGAGGCTTTCGTAGATTTTTCATTGGTACTTCGTTTTTATGTGGTGGGTCCCAAGCCCTACGCACAACCGCATAAGCGGGCTTCGCCTTCTCACTTTAGCTCGCCTTCAAACGGATGTCTGTTGGCTACCCAGAGGATACTTGGTCTAAAACCGGAAGTCGTGAGCTGCTTGAACCATGTGGAGAAGAATCGTTTCCGGCCACTCCCAAGTGAATGACAATCAAAAACTTTCCTCACTTGCGTGAACTTCTACACATGATCGCATCCTCCAATTTTTTTAAATAAGTAAATATTAGTAAATAGTAAATACAAAATTTATCAATTCTCATCCAAAATTTCAACAACTCTTATATTATCATTATCAGCATTTTCATCATTATTATCAGGATTTTCATCAAATTCTAAAACTGAAACAATAGGTCTATGGAATGTGCGAGCCGCATAGGTAAACAGAGAAGGGTCAATCCTCTATAAGAGTGTACAGCTGCTGGCGTATGCCGAGGATAGTGATATCATTGGAAACAACACCGGCGCCGTTCTGCTTTTTCGCACCTAGATAAGGAAGCGCAGCGAATGGGTTTGGTGGTGAACGAGGACAAGACGAAATATCTCTTATCATCAACAAACAGTCAGCGCTTTCGCGTCTTGGCTTACGCGTCACTGTTGACAGTCATAATTTTGAAGTTGTAGATAATTTCGTTTATCTGGGAACCAGAATTAACAGCAATAACAATGTCAGCCTGGAAATTCAACGCAGAATCACACTTGCCAACAGGTGCTACTTTAGACTGAGTAGGCAATTGAAAAGTAAAGTCCACTCTCGACGAACAAAAACTAAAGTCTACAAGTCTCTCATCATTACCGTCTTGATTTATAATGCAGAAGCGTGGACGATGACAACTTCCGATGAGGCGGCACTAGGAGTTTTTGAGAGTAGGTTTTGCGGAAGATTTATGGTCCTTTAAACATTGGCAATGGCGAATACCGCAGACGATGGAACGATGAGCTGTACGATTTGTACGACGACATTGACATAGTTCAGCGAATAAAAAGAGCGAAAAAGGCTGCGCTGGTTAGGCCATGTTGTTTGAACGGAGGAAAATGCTCCAGCTCTAAAAGTGTTCGATGCAGTACCCTCTGGTGGAAGCCGAGGAAGAGAGAGACCTCCACTTCGATGGAAGGACCAGGTGGAGAAGGGCCTGGCTTCACTTGGTGTTACCAATTGGCGCCAAACTGCCAAAGGAGGAGATGTGTGGCGCGCTGTTGTGGACTCGGCTATAACCGCGTAAGCGGTGTCCACGTCAGTCAAGAAGAGAAGGTGCTTATATTAATTAATTTAATATTTTTTATCACAAAAACTAATTAATTTTTTGTCATTCATTGACTTAAGTTTAAAATACCTTAACGAGTAATTTATTCAATATTATATTGATAAATTATTAAAATATAATACGACGTAATTTCCAAAACAGCAATCAGATTTCTATCCGTGACCCCGTCTGCAAATAGGTTTTTTGTATATATCTTGCAAACCAATAAAGCTATATAAACCAAACTTTCTGCAGTCCGTTCTCTTACGTACCCTTCCACACACCATGAAATTAGTTGAAATCGGATAATAACCACGCCCACCTCCCATACAAAGGTTGCAACCGATAGAAGCGGGAGTTCCTCAGGGAAGCGTGTTGGAGCCAATGCTTTACTTGCTTTTCACAAGTGGTATCCCCAATGAATCAAGTTATGTGACAGCGAGCTATGCGAATGACACAGCCCTGTTAGGAGCAGGAGAGTCAACCTCAGTATCTATCCTTCGAGTGCAAACAGCAGTCAATGCTATTACTTAATGGGCTACCAAGTGGCGCATTAAATTAAACGATTCCAAATCAATGTACGTAGACTTTACTTAAAAAACATCTTCCCATTTATATACAAGTACCTAGGAATCACCCTAGATGCTAAGCTTCACTGGAAAGAGCATGTCGGTAGGAGATCCACGCTTTCAATAAAAAAGAAGCTGTTTATATATAATCAAGTACTAAAGCCAATTTTGGTCTATGGAGCTCAACTCCGACCCGACTGGAACCTAAGAGGCCTTCAGACTTAGCAAGGCAACTGTAGCAGCAAATGAATTTCTCTAACATTTTGCTTTTAATTATTATTTTTAACTTATTATAATTCAATTGTTGTTAGTATTCAATAATTGTATACTAGGTATAATTGTAATGAAAAAAAAAAAATAATAATAATATTAATATAAAAGTGGCTAACTCATTATGTCCAATAAAAGAAATTGAGGTAATTTCAGGATTACGTTTATTCACGTCGACGATCCAAAGCAAAAATGCTCGAATAAAACAGGAGTAGTACAAAAGTTAGATTAATCGCTATGACTAAGGAATGATTGGAATTCGAGAAACACTGTACACAGGGTGCGTCATATGGTAAAAAATAACTAAAAATAAATGTTATAATATAAATATTATACATCCTGCCCGGTCGAAGGCTCTGCTTGGAAATCATCGGGATGTAAAAGTAGACAAAGTTTCTGCACTGCCCGGGTGCACACTCCATATGATGTGGTCAATGTTACGTTCCGTACTAGGCCGTCACTGCCATGATGAACCTCCGTTATACGACCCAATCGCCAATGTGTTGGGGGTAGATTCTCATGTCTAACTAGTACGATGTCACCAACACGAACGTTTTCGACACGTCTCTGCCATTTATTGCGTGATTGTAGAGTTGCCAAGTGTTCTTCACTCCACCGATGCCAGAACTGTTGATGAATGCGCCGTAACCACAGCCAATGCTTGAGACGATTAGCTGGAATTTCCGCTACAGTACATTCAGGTACTGCGATAAGTGGGCGCCAATGAAAAAGTCTCCAGGTGTTAAAGCGTATTTGTCTTCAGCGTCGTCACTAAGTGGTATAAGCGGGCGAGAATTCCGGCAGACTTCAATTCGTGCCGCTAGTGTCTGCAGTTGCGAATACCACATAGCTTGACTACCAATGATGCGTACTAAATGTTGTTTTGTGGACTTTACCGCAGCCTCCGACAATCCACCTTGATGGGGGCACTAATAGTAATAAAGTGCCAACGCGTCTCAGTGTTGGTAAAATATTGTCGATTTTGGTCACTGTGTCAAGCGGCTAAATCCTCTTGCATTATTCGATTAGCTCCAACAAAGGTTGTAGCATTATCGCTGTATAAGTCGCGACACGGACCGCGTCTGCTAACGAAACGTGTAAAAGCGTCAATAAAGGCCATTGATGACAGGTCATCTACCAACTCGATGTGCACAGCTTTGACGGCCATGCAGACGAAAACTGCCAAATAAGTCTTCACTGTAGTCCGAGATCGTTTATTGCCAATGCGTAACGCGAAAGGACCGCAGTAGTCTACACCTGACGCTAGAAATGGCCGAGATACGCTGACCCGTTGTCGTGGTAATGAGGCCATCTGTTGAGTAATGGTGACTCCACGATGTCTTCTGCAAATCATACATTTATGTTTCATGCTACGTACAACTTGTCTGCCATGAAGTATCCAATAACGACAGCGTAGAGTCTGTAGCATTAACTGGGTACCACCTAGGGATGCAAACATCGTGAAATGAAACATCGATGGTTCGATGTTTCTTCAAAACCCATCGAAATCAAAAACACCGGTCATTAAAACATCGATGTATTTTTGAACTTTTTTAACTTATTTTAAATTTAGTGTGAAAAGCTAAGGGATACAGAAGCAGAAGCATAAATAAATGAAATGTAGTACGTATTAAGTTGATACATTTTATTTCACTTAGCATTATATAAGTTAACATATTTTAAGTTTTTTCTCAATAAATAACAGCATTTCAAAACAACGACATGGAAAGTTATTTTATGTCAACCCAAACTCTATTGGCTTCTGATTGGTAGGGGTAACAGCCGAGATACACTTTCACTTCAACCTTACGTCCCTGTAATTGTAGATAAATTTGACAGCTTACATTTCAGCTTTTGGTGGACCAAATGTTTTTTCTGGTTCCAAATATTAAACGAATATTCTGTTTCACACTCATCCGAAGATTCCGTTGTATCAGCGCGATTCTTTGAATTTTTTATGAATCCTACGCAAGAATTAATTTGTATAAACAAATCATAAAAGTAACCGTATTGTCCAAGCGCACATTCCCTTAACGAATTCTCCGTATTTTACAAAAATCTAATTCCAATGCAATAAAGCGTATTCAAATAGAGGGTTTCGAGTTAATACCCGAAAAAGTGAGAAGGTGTGAAGTCAAATTTTTATATAAAACATCGACATAAAACATCGTTGAAAGTGACATCGATGTTTTTAGATTCGAGACATCGATGGCTTCGTCAAAAAGCATCGATGTTTCAAAAACATCGTTTGCATCCCTAATACCACCGTAAAGAGTATCGATATGAGTTTGATGTACAACCAACCTAACCAAATCGCTGACCTTAGGTAGTATAATCGGATGGCGATGTTCTTCTATCAATGCAGAGTTGGTAATGCGACCACCAACCCTTATTATTCCATGATCATCCAATTATGGATTAAATTGTAGCAATGGACTAGAATTCGGTAAACTGGTTCCTTCGCGTAAACAATGTAAGTCCCGAGGAAATGCTGATGCTTGATCAATACGTATGAGCAAATTCAATCGCCGTCCATCTCCGGTGTTGTCACAATATGCTGCCGAAGATGACGATGCCTCGGTAACCAGCGAAGGACGATAGCTGTAGTTCTGATTAGTCGTTTGATGGAACTAAACCGTTGAGCAAGTGGAATATGTTGTCCATCGATGCGTCGGGTGGTGAGCTGGAATCGGATTGAAGATTTGAAGGATACAACTCTGACCCTCTCCTCGCTCTGGGCTGCAACCTGTTCGTCTGCTCCTAACTCTGGTACATGGCTAAATGTTGTTTCCTTCCGACGTAACCAATCTGAACCCTTCCACTATAAATTGTGGCTCAACAACTCTGATGGGGTCACATCACGGCTGACGCAATCAGCTGGATTTTGTGCCGAACGTACATAATGCCAGCAATCGGTAGACGTCAATTGTTGTATTTGTCGAACCCTGTTGGCGTCATATGGTTTAACAACATTGACTGTTTGCGTAGCCAACACAAGACCAAAAAATTGGAATCTGTTTTTTTCTGTAAGAATACCGGTTACCCGTTTACTTGAAATTTTGTGTTTTTTTGGCAAAAAAACCGAAAAAAAATCGATTTTTGGTACAAAATTGTGACAAAAAAAAAGAAAAAAAAAGTTGCACCAAATCCTGTGTAAAAAACCCGGTAATACCAACTTTCTTCGATTTGTGGCAAAAAAAAAAAACAATTTTTGGTAAAAATTGTGACAAAAAATCCCTAAAAAAATTCGAAATTTTGTTAAAAAACTAAGTTTTTTTTTAAAAAGCCGGTTACCCAGTTACACCAAATCTATTTTTTCCCTTAAAAAAAACCGGTTTTAGTACCAACTTTCATCGATTTTTGGCGAAAAAAACCCAAAAAATGCGATTTTTTATACAAAATTGTGACAAAAAAACCCTAAAAAATTCGAAATTTTGTTAAAAAACTCTGTTTTTTTTTTTAAACCGATTACCCAGTTACACCAATTTTCTGTAATTTTTTTCAACAAAAAAACCGGTTTTAATACCTACTTTCATCAATTTTTGATAAAAAAATCTCCTTTTTAAACCAATTACCAAATTTTCTCTATTTTTTCATAATTTTCTCAATTTTTTTGTATAAAAAAATCGTGTTGGATGGATGAAAAGGTTAGTGCTCGATAGCACCAACATGTATAAATAGAATTCCATCCACCTAGTGTATCCGTTCCATCCGCCAGTGACCACCAAAGGTGCATCATTGGGTGACCATCGACATATGGTACTCGTGCGATTGTCGCGCTCCTGGTGACGCTAGGTTCGCTACCAATGGCTCAAATGGTAGCCAATGGAACCTACTAGGTGGCCCAAAGCGTTTGAGCCACCACCCGGACGCAGCCAATGCGAGCGAAACTATGCCAACTATCTACTACGCAGTACATGAGTATTTGTGACGTCACACACACACTCAACAGCTGCATTATACACACAAAGTGTACACAATGCACACATGTGTTGCCAATTTGTCACATCTATAGGGGGAGAATGTGTAACAGCTGCTGCATATGATATTCAAATATGCTAGTGTGCGCCTGCGTTGCCTGCATGGATAAAATTCTCAACTAGCTTATCGGCACTAGAGTATAAAGTAAATACCAAAACCAGATATATGTCCGTATTTTCCAGATATATATAGTGAGCGGTATAAATCGGTTGAGAAGTGATCGGGTGGATCGGCACGAGCAACACCGACCACTGACCGACCCCAAAAAACCGGGTCTTCCCCGAGAACCGACTACCAACTCGTCCAAGTTTTGCCACAAAACGCCACCGGCCCCACCCACCGACCACCCACACCGCCACGAGTGTGGCACCCGGTCGCTGAAGTAATAGGAAAAAGCCGCAAAAAATCCGAAAAATTCGGCGGCAATTGGGTAGGGGAAAAAAGACCAGAAGAAAAGTTAGTTGTATTAGCCACATACGTTATGAAAGTCTATGGAACAATGTGGTTTACAATAATATGTAATTCCTCGGGCATGAACGGAGCTAAATCATTAACCTAAGCCGTTATTTGAATTCCGACATGAAAGCAATCATTCACAAAGTATTCCAATGAAATGGATATTTTGGTCACGCCGAAAATCTTCTCATTTTCATGTTGTTGTTGTAACGATTTTCCATCCCTGTCGGAACGGAAATAATAAGTCTAGCGTGTCTGAAACTGTCTGCGTCCGCGGACTGGTCGGTGTATTGTTCCAGGTCGTCGACGTATTGTAGGAGTGACCTCTTGATGCACCTGGGGGGGGGGAACTGATTGGTAAGCAGTCTATTAGGCTCCTTAATAGGCAGCATAGTGGCCTCATTGTGCAAATGTCTTCGGGTGACATCAAGAGGTATCCTGTAGCAGTCCCACAGGGCGGTGTCCTCTCCCCGTTACTGTTTAATTGCCGACGGCTCAGGTAGTTCATGATCCATCTCTTCAGGAAAGTGTTCGTTCAATGTCTTCTAGTAGCGTTGTTAAGTTGACCGTGTCAAAAGCTTTTGACAGGTCCGACGCGACTTGAAGGTTATCTTACAGAGTGGTTTTTGATTAAGACCATGAACTATTCGAGCGTTTATGTCGCTACGTGCTGTGGTGGTTATATGCACTTTACGGAAACCATGGGATGTTCCGCTAGGTTCAGTTGGTACGTGAGTGTCGGGAGTAACAAGGCCTCAAGTGTATTCAGTACTGGCGAAAGGAGAGTTATCGGGCGATAAGACTCCCCTTGGTTGACAAGTTTCCCAGGTTTCATTAGTGGGACCACCCTTCCGGTTTTCCCCATATCGGGTATTTTAAGAGTGGTTAGCGACAAATTGTGTACCTTGGTGAGATATTCTACTCCCGTTGGACCTATGTGTTTTAACATCAAAGATCTTATTCCGTCAGTGCCAATGGCTTTGTCATCCCGAACCTCCCCGCTGAGGGAAACAAGAGGCGCTCAGTTGTTTGGCATTTTGCGCAGCCGTCTGGTGACACGCCTTTTAGCCGGGGGTGGAGGTGACAAGGTGACTCACTATCGTGCGACTTCTTTAACTTGATGCTGGAAAAAATTATACGAGCTGCAGAGCTAAATAGAGAAGGTACAATATTCTACAAGAGTGTACAGCTACTAGCGTACGCCGATGATATCGATATCATTGGAAACAACCCCCGCGCCGTTAGTTCTGCTTTTTCCCGCATGGATAAAGAGGCGAAGCGAATGGGTCTGGAGGTGAATGAGGACAAGACGAAATATCTCCTGTCATCAAGCAAACAGTCGGTGCACTCGCGTCTTGGCTCCCACGTCACTGTTGACAGTCATACCTTTGAAGTTGTAGATAATTTCGTCTACCTGGGAACCAGCATTAACAGCAATAACAATGTCAGCCTTGAAATCCAATGCAGAATCACTCTTGCCAACAGGTGCTACTATGGATTAAGTAGGCAATTGAAAAGTAAAGTACTCTCTCGACGAACAAAAACCAAACTCTAGAAGTCCCTCATCATTCCCGTCCTACTTTACGGTGCAGAAGCGTGGACGATGTCAACATCCGATGAGACGTCACTAGGAGTTTTCGAGAGAAAGGTTTTGCGGAAGATTTATGGTCCCTTAAACATTGGCAACGGCGAATACCGCAGAAGATGGAACGATGAGCTGTATGTGTTATTCGACGACATAGACATAGTCCAGCGAATAAAAAAACAGCGGCTACGCTGGCTAGGTCATGTTGTTCGAATGGATGAAAGTGCTCCAGCTCTGAAAGTATTCGATGCAGTACCCGCTGGTGGAAGCCGAGGAAGAGGGAGACCTCCACTCCGATGGAAGGACCAGGTGCAGAGGGACCTGGCTTCGCTTGGTATAACCAATTGGCAAAACTGCCAGAAGGAGGGATACGTGGCGCGCTGTTTTGGACTCGGCTAGAACCGCGTAAGCGGTGTCTACGCCAGTCAAGAAGAGAAGAAATTTCTGGAAACTTTGCGCAGTTTGCACAGCAGTTTGTTGCATGACACTGCTCATCGAAATTTTATGCAAATCGAAAAATCGGGTATTTTATTAAATTTGACAAAAAAATGCAATTTGTATTAAGTAAGAATCATAAAAATATATACAAATTATTACTTTAATGTTTGATTTAATACTAAAATATAATTTTGAATTTGTAAGTAAAGCTTTGTTTTTTTTTTATAATATATTTAAACGGCATTTTTACAGTGAATCAAAAAATAAATACTAATGTTTAAGCAATTAATAAATCAGGAGTGTTTGTTTTTATTACAATTGTAGCTGGTATACAATGATTAAATACTAAGAACAATTTAATACAAATAAGTTAAAAAATAAAAATTAAAAGTTAAATGTTAGAGAAATTCATTTGCTGCTACAGTTGCCTTGCTAAGTCTGAAGGCCTCTTAAGTTTCAGTCGGTTTTCTCGTTCAGCAGTTTCGATGAGTTGGGATGTCTCATTTACATGCTGTATAATCCTCATTTCGGGAGACTTTACATGTTTGGTTATTTCGTTTACTACTGAATCCACACCAAAATCACGGTGAAGGTCAGCAGTTCTAACATACCAATTAGCATTAACTATACTTCTTAGTACCTTATTTTGGAAGCGCTGAATGCAGGCAATACAGCTTTGACTTAAGCAACCCTATAGTTGTGCTCTATAGGCCCAAATAGGCTTTAGTACTTGATTATATACTATATAAACAGCTTGTTTTCGATTTAATGCGTGGATCTCCTACCGACCGGAGTGGCCATAGCCCCGCCCCCAAAAAGCTATATAAACCAAACTTACTGTAGTCGTTTCTTTCAGCCATTTCCTTATACATAGACATAGTCCAGCGAATAAAAAAACAGCGGCTACGCTGGCTAGGTCATGTTGTTCGAATGGATGAAAGTGCTCCAGCTCTGAAATTATTCGATGCAGTACCCGCTGGTGGAAGCCGAGGAAGAGGGAGACCTCCACTCCGATGGAAGGACCAGGTGCAGAGGGACCTGGCTTCGCTTGGTATAACCAATTGGCGCCAAACTGCCAGAAGGAGGGATACGTGGCGCGCTGTTTTGGACTCGGCTAGAACCGCGTAAGCGGTGTCTACGCCAGTCAAGAAGAGAAGAAATTTCTGGCAACTTTGCGTAGTTTGCACAGCAGTTTGTTGCATGACACTGCTCATCGAAATTTTATGCAAATCGAAAAATCGGGTATTTTATTAAATTTTACAAAAAAATGCAATTTGTATTAAGTAAGAATCATAAAAATATATACAAATTATTACTTTAATGTTTGATTTAATACTAAAATATAATTTTGAATTTGTAAGTAAAGCTTTGTTTTTTTTTTTTATAATATATTTAAACGGCATTTTTACAGTGAATCAAAAAATAAATACTAATGTTTAAGCAATTAATAAATCAGGAGTGTTTGTTTTTATTACAATTGTAGCTGGTATACAATGATTAAATACTAAGAACAATTTAATACAAATAAGTTAAAAAATAAAAATTAAAAGTTAAATGTTAGAGAAATTCATTTGCCGCTACAGTTGCATTGCTAAGTCTGAAGGCCTCTTACGTTTCAGTCGGTTTTCTCGTTCAGCAGTTTCGATGAGTTGGAATGTCTCATTTACATGCTGTATAATCCTCATTTCGGGAGACTTTACATGTTTGGTTATTTCGTTTACTACTGAATCCACACCAAAATCACGGTGAAGGTCAGCAGTTCTAACATACCAATTAGCATTAACTAAACTTCTTAGTACCTTATTTTGGAAGCGCTGAATGCAGGCAATACAGCTTTGACTTAAGCAACCCTATAGTTGTGCTCTATAGGCCCAAATAGGCTTTAGTACTTGATTATATACTATATAAACAGCTTGTTTTCGATTGAATGCGTGGATCTCCTACCGACCGGAGTGGCCATGGCCCCGCCCCCAAAAAGCTATATAAACCAAACTTACTGTAGTCGTTTCTTTCAGCCATTTCCTTATACAGTACATAAGAAATCGGATAATAACCACGCCCATCTCCCATACAATAGTTAGGTTGAGAATTACTAAAAGTGAGTTAACTCACTAACGATAAACGTCAGAAAAACTAAATTTTACATAAGAAATGGAAGATGTTAGCTGCACTCAGATTTATTTACAAAATGGAAAATGGGCGACCGATTTCAATGAAATTCTATATAATATTTTCTTGACACCCTGACAACACGGATGATAAATGGGCGAAATCGGGGTGTCTCTGTTCCAAAAATTATTAAAATCGGATCAGGGGGGTTACTCTGTAAGGCGTTACGCAAGTGAAAATACTCGAAAACGAAAAAAATACTCTGTAAATCGAATCGTAAATTTCGTTCAACGCATTTGTTTTTCCCCATCGCAATGAAAGTACTCTGTATTGCGTTTACGAGTTTCAAACTCATGCGTTTTACGAATTTTTCATTCGATATCAAACTGGCAAACGCAATGAACCAAAAATGTAAGTTTATAAGGTATATTTGTAGTTTTATTTAGTAAAATAATGACTTTAATAGAGAACATATGAAACATAAGGTGGAAAACAGAAAATATACATTGACCATTGAAGCTAAAAAGTAAATGTTGTGAAGTTATATATTGCCCGGTGTGACCAATAGAAGTGTTGAACTTTAACTATCATTTTATTTGGTGTTTCAGTGACATTGAAGTCTAATGGTTCTTTTTATGTACTTACTGTAAATAACGCTTTTTTATTATATTGGTGGTTTAAAAGAATTACACATATGTACAAATGTATTTACGAATAAAGACATACATACATACATATGAGTAAGAAGAGATTAAGCCATATATATATCATTAATATGAATTTTAATACTATTATTTACTATATTAAATAAATAAACTTCAATATTTATGAACTATAATCTAATCGTACGTTCTGCATTTGACCCCTAGAACGTTTAGCAAATTTTGGCTTCATTCGCATATTCCAGTAATTAATTTAAAACAATAGGATCATGTGCAGAAGTTCACGTAAGTGAGGAAAGTTTTTGATTGTCATTCATTTAGGAGTGGCCAGAAACGATTCTTCTCCACATGATTCAAGCAGCTCACGACTTCCGGTTTTAGACCAAGTATCCTCTGGGTAGCTAACAAACATCCGTTTGAAGGCAAGCTAAAGTGAGAAGGCGAACCCGCTTCTGCGGTTGTGCGTAGGGCTTGGGACCCAACACATAAAAACAGAGTACCAATGAAAAATCGAAAAAGAAAGCTTCGGATGAGACACCCCCCTTTTGATGACGACCCCTGCAAACGTTTTAAGGATAATGAAATAAAGGCATGCACCTAGAATGTCCGGACCCTTAATTGGGAAGGTGCCTCTGCCCAGCTGGTTGATGTCCTCATACGACTAAAGGCTGACATCACCGCCATCCAAGAAGTGCGATGGACGCGACAAGGACGGAAGAAGGTGGGTCCTTGTGACATCTACTACAGCGGCCATATAAAGGAGCGCAAATTTGGTGTTGGATTTGTGGTGGGAGTGAGACTCCGTCGCCGAGTCCTGGCATTCATCCCGGTGGATGAACGTCTAGCCACAATCCGCATCAAAGCGAGGTTCTTCAACATATCGCTGATTTGCGCCCACGCCCCAACGGAAGAGAAGGACGATGTGACCAAAGATGCTTTCTATGAACGCCTAGAACGCACCTATAAGCGCTGCCCCCGCCACGATGTCAAAATCGTGCTTGGCGATTTTAACGCCAGGGTGGGTAAAGAAGGTGTCTTTGGCACATCAGTCGGAAAATTCAGCCTCCATGACGAAACATCGCCTAACGGCCTGAGGCTGATCGACTTCGCTGGGGCCCGAAATATGGTCGTCTGTAGTACCAGATTCCAGCATAAGAAAATACATCAAGCGACTTGGCTGTCTCCTGATCGAAACACGGGTAACCAAATCGATCACATTGTGATAGACGGAAGACATGTCTCCAGTTTTTTAGATGTGCGTACGCTCAGAGGATCAAATATAGACTTGACCATTATCTGGTTGCAGCGAAGATACGCACCCGCCTCTGTGCAGAAAAGAACGCTCGTCAACAAACACAAGGAAGGTTCGACGTCGAAAAGCTGCAAACGCAACAGCCAACCACGAAATACTCTACTCGACTTGCACTCCTGCTCTCTGAGAGCACTAATCAGCATCTCGGTATAAGGGAACTGTGGGACGGCATCTCAAACTCACTGCGTACCGCTGCACCCGAAACCATTGGCTTTCGGAAAAGTAAAAAAAAAAGCTGGTACGATGAGGAATCTCGCAGCGGAGAGAAAACAGACTGCCTACCTCGCAACGTTGCAAACAATCACAACACGTGCGGGATGGGATAGATACCGAGAGCTGAAGAGGGAAGCGAGAGGCATATGCAGACAAAAAAAGAAAGAGGCCGAAATGCGTGAGTACGAAGAGCTTGAGAAGCTGACAGACAGAGGGAATGCTCGAAAATTTTATGAAAAAATGAAGCGACTTAACGAAGGTTTCAAGACCGGAGCATCCTCATGTAGAGACCAAGGTGGTAATATGGTAACCGATGTCCAGGGCATACTGGGATTATGGAGGGAACACTTTTCCGACCTGCTGAAATTCGAAATTTTGCGCAAGATTTACGGACCTCAGAACATTGGCAACGGCGAATACCGCAGACGATGGAACGATGAGCTGTACGAGTTATACGACGACATTGACATAGTTCGGCGAATAAAAAGACAGCGGCTACGCGGGCTAGGTCATGTTGTTCGAATGGACGAAAACACTCCAGCCCTGAAAGTGTTCGATGCAGTACCCGCCGGAGGAAGCCGAGGAAGGGGAAGACCTCCACTCCGTTGGAGGGACCAGGTGGAGAGCGACCTGGTTACAATTGGAATCTCCAACTGGCGCCGAACTGCGAAGGAAAGAGGAGTGGCGCGCTCTCATCGATTCGGCTATAACCGGCTAAACGGTTGAACGCCAATCACATACATACAATGTAAAACACAATACAATTTGAAATATGTATGTATGTAAAATATAAAGAATCATATTTTACTTGTTATTGTTCATTTTGTTGTACATAAAGTATAATGGTTTTGTTCAGGTAACGGTTATTTTTAATACCTAAAACTAAACGAGTTATATGAATACATATGTATTAAAATGATCAAGATGACGATAAAAGTTGAAATCCGGATGCCTGTCTGTCGTCTCTTCGATTTTTTAAATGTTCCAATATTAATCTTTTGGTTCTTTATAGAAATCCCGTTTGAATGACAGAGATTTTATTGCAGAACTTCATTATGTATAATGTAATGTAATAATCGCTGGAGATTTTAACATTTGACAAGTCTAAAGGTCTTATTGTAGATATACTCTCGAAGAAACATTTTTTAGTTCCCTGCTTGATAAAGAATTTCCAGCTACAAGGTACACAAATTGTAGAAGTAAACCATCGAAATTAAATAGTAGTGTGAGAATAAATGTACGATTGATAAAAGTATATATTTAAGAATCATTGTAAGGATGACTTTATATGACTTTAAAACATAATATAACAATTAACAAAGTATTTTTATAGATAAACATATTATTACTTTTAAGTATAGAAAATAAAAAAAATTATCATATTGATGTAAGAAATAAACTTTTAAATTCCGCATCCAAAACAATCTCTTATCTTATTCTTCAGTATGGTTTAATGTAAAGGTTTAATGGTTTAATATCATTGCCTCTGAGTCTTACAATATATAATAATATGACAGTATAAAATGTTCGGTTACACCCGAACCGATTTGCCTTCGCAACGCAATTCTCTTTCGTAACGCCTTACAGAGTAACCCCCCAGAACTTCCCCTAGCTCCCATATACCTAATTATGTGCGGGCTTTATTCCGCATATATCGGCTAATATGTGAGATATTTTAACAAAATTAAGGTAGCTTGTTGGGGAAAACGAGTAACAGTAGACCCGAATGCCAGACTCTATCAAAAGTCTGAGCCACGTCTAAGAAGGCCGGCGAACAAACGTTCTTTTTAGCTATAGCAATTTCAACGAAATTAACGATTTGGTACCTGGTCAATTGTTGAATGGTGATCAGTAAAGTACCAGTACGGTAAAAGGTGTTTTCAATCTATTACTGATTTTAGCCTCTTTATGATAACATTCTCGAAGACTTTCGATAGAGCTGGCAGCAGCGATATTGGACTATAAGATGTGACAATGTTTACAATTTCTTTTATACAATTCTTTGGTAGATTGCGTAATATTTCTCCGGTTATTAAATCAAACCCAGGAGCTTTTTGAGCCTTGCGTTCCTAATAAGACTTTAAATTTCTTTACAAGGTTAGGTTAGGTTATTTTGGTAGGCTAAAAAGCCGCACATAGACCATTTTTGGTCCTTTGCGATACCAGATAGAGTGCCGTCACTTAGTTAATGAGAAGTAATCATCCTTTAGGATGCCTGCGCTTGTTGCGAATTTCAAAATTCTTTGTGGCTTCACCAACGAAATCTCTTCAATATTAACGTAATGTGTAGCCCCACAATGCTGAAGCCGTTTTCTTGATAATGCAGGACATTCACAGAAGAGGTGCTAAATTGTTTTTCTGGTGCCTCGCTCTTGCTTTTTCTTGCAATCCTCGCGATCTATCAGCCCCATCTTGTAGGTGTGCGCCGCCACAAGACAGTGACCAGTGAGTATGCCGACCATATTCCTACATTTGCCTCTATCGAGCGCCAATAGAAATTTCGTGTACTTCTTATCTACCGTCTTGCACATAACTTTTGCGGTTTTGTATCAAGGTATATTTTTCCAGCGCTTTGATCTTTTTTACCAAGCTTCTGTCTAGATCATCAAATAGACAGTGTATGGGTTTATCTACGTTCATCATGTTTTCGGATGACAGTCTTACGCCTCGTTTGGCAATCTCGTTCACTATCTTGTTACCCTCTATGCCCTTGTGGCCTGGCACCCAGTAGAAATGAAGTCGCCAATTTCTGGCGACATCATCCACTGCTGTCCTACCACTCAAGACACTTTTGGCCGATATGCTGAAGGAGGATATTGCCTTGATTGCCGCCTGACTGTCTACGTATATGTTTACTTTAGAGTATCCTATTGGTGCGCTTAAGGATAGCTCAGCGGCTTTTTCAATTGCAAACACCTCCGCTTGAAATATACTGCAGTGATCCGGTAGTATGAATGGTTGGCTTACACCTAACTCCGAGCAGAATATCCCCGCGCCTACTCCGTCCTCCATTTTCGAGCCGTCCGTAAATATGTTTAAATTGCTGCGTGCAGGTGCTATGCCTTTACACCAGCCATCTCTTTCTAGGTTTGCTTTGAACCTTCTTTCCCATTTGAAAAATGGGGTCAAGAAATCGGTGTCCGCCAAACAGCCATTACCCACTGAGCTATGCCCGAAGGTTCTATACATAAATTCTCCTGTTGCGTTGTAATACTATTTTCAGCGCAGAAATCTATAGACGGCAGGTTTAGTATTATTTCAAGAGCCGCCGTTGGGTGGTTCTTAGTGCTCCCGTTATGCAAAGAGCCGCAATTTGAACCCTTTCCATTGGCTTTCGATACGTTGATTTCCGTGCGCCTGTCCACCACACTAGATCACCGTAGAGCAGAATCGGTCTTACGCATATAAAGCATTGCTGGCCTTTCTTACTCTCTCCTCTACATTGTACTTCCACAGCAGTTTGCTGTCCAAGACTACCCCTATGCTACTATCATAGGGGCTTTGCCGTCCAGCTTCTTTAATAATTTATTCACCACAAATGTCCATAAGAGCGGAGATAACATCCCACCTTGTAGGGTACCCCTGCGGACCTCCTTGGTCATTCTGGCATCGTTCCATTCTGCTATTATCCTTCTTGGAGTCAAGAGGCTTTTGACCTACCGCTGTATTGCAGTCTCAACGCCTATTGACTCGATACTGTTCAGAATGGCTTCCGTTGACACGTTGTTAAAGGCTCCGGAGATGTACAGGAAAGCTCCGAGGGCATATTCCTTATATTCTAAGGATTTTTCGAAGCTGAATACCAGCGAATGGAGTGCAGTCTCCACGGATTTGCCTTTTGTATAAGCATGTTGCGCTTTAGACAAGCTGCCGGGAGGCGCTGCATCCCTGATATGCGCATCCAGTATTTTCTCTAGCGTTTTCAAGACGAAGGAAGTTAAGCTTATGGGTCTAAATTCTTTCGAGTAGGTTAGGTTGTTTATACCTGTCTTTGGTATAAACACAACCCTAGCCTCTCTCCACGAATGCGGCACTTAGCTGAACCTCAAGCACCCCCTGAAAATCGTGTTTAGCCACGGAACAACCAACCATTGAGCTTTTTGCAGCATGGCCGGGATAATTCCATCCAGGCTAAAAAGCCGCACATAGACCATTTTTGGTCCTTTGCGATACCAGATAGAGTGCCGTCACTTAGTTAATGAGAAGTAATCATCCTTTAGGATGCCTGCGCTTGTTGCGAATTTCAAAATTCTTTGTGGCTTCACCAACGAAATCTCTTCAATATTAACGTAATGTGTAGCCCCACAATGCTGAAGCCGTTTTCTTGATAATGCAGGACATTCACAGAAGAGGTGCTAAATTGTTTTTCTGGTGCCTCGCTCTTGCTTTTTCTTGCAATCCTCGCGATCTATCAGCCCCATCTTGTAGGTGTGCGCCGCCACAAGACAGTGACCAGTGAGTATGCCGACCATATTCCTACATTTGCCTCTATCGAGCGCCAATAGAAATTTCGTGTACTTCTTATCTACCGTCTTGCACATAACTTTTGCGGTTTTGTATCAAGGTATATTTTTCCAGCGCTTTGATCTTTTTTACCAAGCTTCTGTCTAGATCATCAAATAGACAGTGTATGGGTTTATCTACGTTCATCATGTTTTCGGATGACAGTCTTACGCCTCGTTTGGCAATCTCGTTCACTATCTTGTTACCCTCTATGCCCTTGTGGCCTGGCACCCAGTAGAAATGAAGTCGCCAATTTCTGGCGACATCATCCACTGCTGTCCTACCACTCAAGACACTTTTGGCCGATATGCTGAAGGAGGATATTGCCTTGATTGCCGCCTGACTGTCTACGTATATGTTTACTTTAGAGTATCCTATTGGTGCGCTTAAGGATAGCTCAGCGGCTTTTTCAATTGCAAACACCTCCGCTTGAAATATACTGCAGTGATCCGGTAGTTTGAATGGTTGGCTTACACCTAACTCCGAGCAGAATATCCCCGCGCCTACTCCGTCCTCCATTTTCGAGCCGTCCGTAAATATGTTTAAATTGCTGCGTGCAGGTGCTATGCCTTTACACCAGCCATCTCTTTCTAGGTTTGCTTTGAACCTTCTTTCCCATTTGAAAAATGGGGTCAAGAAATCGGTGTCCGCCAAACAGCCATTACCCACTGAGCTATGCCCGAAGGTTCTATACATAAATTCTCCTGTTGCGTTGTAATACTATTTTCAGCGCAGAAATCTATAGACGGCAGGTTTAGTATTATTTCAAGAGCCGCCGTTGGGTGGTTCTTAGTGCTCCCGTTATGCAAAGAGCCGCAATTTGAACCCTTTCCATTGGCTTTCGATACGTTGATTTCCGTGCGCCTGTCCACCACACTAGATCACCGTAGAGCAGAATCGGTCTTACGCATATAAAGCATTGCTGGCCTTTCTTACTCTCTCCTCTACATTGTACTTCCACAGCAGTTTGCTGTCCAAGACTACCCCTATGCTACTATCATAGGGGCTTTGCCGTCCAGCTTCTTTAATAATTTATTCACCACAAATGTCCATAAGAGCGGAGATAACATCCCACCTTGTAGGGTACCCCTGCGGACCTCCTTGGTCATTCTGGCATCGTTCCATTCTGCTATTATCCTTCTTGGAGTCAAGAGGCTTTTGACCTACCGCTGTATTGCAGTCTCAACGCCTATTGACTCGATACTGTTCAGAATGGCTTCCGTTGACACGTTGTTAAAGGCTCCGGAGATGTACAGGAAAGCTCCGAGGGCATATTCCTTATATTCTAAGGATTTTTCGAAGCTGAATACCAGCGAATGGAGTGCAGTCTCCACGGATTTGCCTTTTGTATAAGCATGTTGCGCTTTAGACAAGCTGCCGGGAGGCGCTGCATCCCTGATATGCGCATCCAGTATTTTCTCTAGCGTTTTCAAGACGAAGGAAGTTAAGCTTATGGGTCTAAATTCTTTCGAGTAGGTTAGGTTGTTTATACCTGTCTTTGGTATAAACACAACCCTAGCCTCTCTCCACGAATGCGGCACTTAGCTGAACCTCAAGCACCCCCTGAAAATCGTGTTTAGCCACGGA
This sequence comes from Zeugodacus cucurbitae, assembly GCF_028554725.1. NCBI lineage: Eukaryota > Metazoa > Arthropoda > Insecta > Diptera > Tephritidae > Zeugodacus > Zeugodacus cucurbitae. Next base: position 39,106,411 of record NC_071668.1, read on the forward strand.
ACAACCAACCATTGAGCTTTTTGCAGCATGGCCGGGATAATTCCATCCATACCAGGTGATTTAAATGCGTCGAAGGACTGGAATGCCCATTTTATCCTCCGTTCTGTTATGATATTTTCGGGTACACTTACAGCCCTTTTCCCTTCGTTAATGGGACTAGCCGTGTTCTTGCAGCCCGGGAAGTGCACACTGAACAGGTCTTCTAATGAATCCTTACAGTTCTCCGTCCACTCCCCGTCACCCTTGCGAATTATACCAAGCGGGACAGGGCATTTGGATAACAGCTTCCTGAGTCTCGCTACCTCGTTGGTCTTTTCCAAGCTGCTACAAAAGTTTTTCCAGGACTGACGTTTGGTCCTGTGCACCAACTTTTTGTAGTCCATTAAACGATCCTTGTACTCGTTCCAACAGTCCTCACTTTCTGCTTGTTTGGCCCAGTTGAACATATCACATACCATGCGTCTATGCAATCCGGGCTCCTTGTTCCACCAAGGGGGCTTCGTTTTGCGCTTTAATCGTAGAGTAGGACACGCGGAATAGATTCACGCCGGCCTCTACTTCTTCATGAGAATTGAACACGCAATGTCTTAGTCTTTTGTGCTCTAGTATTTGATTTTATAGATAAGTAGATGTACCTGTGGTCAGAGAATGACGGTGTACTTAGCACTCTCCAATTTTCTCCCATTGCACATCTACCGGTATAGAGTGTTATGTGTAAGACGTTTCTTGAGGTGGGTCCTATAAACGTAGGCTCCTCTCCACAAGACTACTTTGTTCAACGAAGTTGAGTAGGGACTCACCTCTTTGATTGATGTCGGTGCTGTCCCAGATCGTATGGTGGGCGTTGGCATCGGCTCCCACTACTAGCGCCAGCTTCCTTCTTCGGGATGCCGCTACCAGCCTATGAACTTCCGCCGTGGGTGCCTCGTAATCATGTGGCAGGTAACAGATCTTCTGTGAAGAGGTTAAGATCAATATGGGAATACATATTTTTGCTCACTAATACGGCTGTTCTTACCTTGTTAATAACGCTCGGGATAAATGTGGTGAAGTTTTGTGACTTTAGCCCAGCGACCACCTTACCCGATGCAATCCATGGTTCTTGGACTAAAGCCACATCGTAGCCGCCCTTCTCTAAGTTGAGAAGGAACTCGGCGGAGGCGATCCTACTTTTGTGGAGGTTCACCTGTATTACCCCCAGCTCTCGGCTTTGCAATTCCATAGTGCTGTGTAGGTGCCTTATCCACCTCCTGTAGGATAAGTGAAGTCGCCAAGATCTCTTCAAAGCAGAGATCCTTCTCCACTTCACCTTTCTCGAGCGTGTTTACAATGCCGTCTGTGGGGTTGCGCTTCTTGAGGCGAAGGAACACGCTTCCAACGCCCCACGCCGTCTTCCCGAACCTTGCGATCTGGAGGATGTAGCTTTGGACTCCATCTTCATTTGACGATTTTCCCACGCTCAACACCCTCCAGTCGCAAGTCGGCACGTCCGGATTCTGCCGTTGTAGCAGCCGCAAAGCATATTCCGGTTCCACCTTCGCCTTGGGCACCGATGAAATATCATTGCGGTCCACCACCTCCAGTCTCCCATTCTCCCATAGGCTAGGAAGCGTTCTTACTGCTTCCTTTACTCATGTAAGCGACGGATCATCCTTACACTCTAGGATTTTAACCCTTATAAGCCACCCAGCTCCATCAAAGTTTGTCATCCGCGTGCTGACTTTTTGCTTCTCAGCAACGTCGTTTAGGATTTTAACCCTGCTAAGCCACCCAGCTCCATCAAATGTGGGCATGGGTGCGCTTGGCTCAGCAGTCATCCTCGCGAAGAGGGCTTCCAATAGCTTCATCTCCACTATTTTCCACCACTCCTGTGACATATGTCCCAGCGGGTTACTACGGTCAATGAGTGCCACGATCAGATGTCGTTTTTGCAATCTGCCTGGCCGCCGCCGCTGCTTAGGATGTCATTGGTTTGTCATCCGCGTGCTGACTTGTTGCTTTTCAGCAACGTCCTTGCACTTACTCTTTTCCGCTGGTGCCTTTGGTTCGCTCTCCGTCGAACGCTGCCTCTTTTCAGCTATTTGCTACTCAATCCGATTAGCAAATGCTGGATCCGAGGCATTGCACCAGTTCCGTGTTGCGAAATGAGCACGACCGGTCTTCACCTCCTCTGACCCAAGCCAACCGTTGCACCTCATCTTCCTTCAGGTTGGACTTGCCCTCGAGTCGGTTACATATTCCGACTGCCGCTTTGTATCTAGCTTTGGCTTTCATCCCCTCCTTGTTAGGCTTCTTCCGGGGCCCTCTCTTGTTACCAGAATTGGTACCCACGGTCGACAGCTCTGGAGAGCAAAGAAGCTCTTCTTCGTTTTCCGCGTTAATGCTTATGGCGCTTTCTTAGTCCGAGTCTTCTAGGACTGTGGCAACAGTGCGCTGTAAGGTTGGTTTGGCAGTAGAACTGCAACCACTACAACCTGCTCCCGTTGCAGTGGAGGTGTGGCCGTTGGCGGTAGCAGCCTCATCTCCCACCGACGTTTGGGCTGATAACCCAGCCCGCTTTTCTTCCTTTTTATTGCTCTCCATTGTGAGTTTTTTGAGTTCGGGGTCCTCTACCCCTAGCGTTTTATACGTACCGCCAGGCACCTCAAAAGCAATGGCCGACATCTTCCCCCATCCATCTCCCTCTGGGGAGCGTTAAAAGCAGTCCACCTCAGAGAAATGAATGGAGAATTAAGTCAGCCTTCGCTGGATGACGCCTGCCACCGACTGTTTGCTTGATGACAGGAAATATTTCGTCTTGTCCTCACATAACTAAAAACTAAAATAACTAAAAATAGTTTTTAGCCACGGCACAACTAACCATTCAGCTTTTATCAACATGGTAGGAAAGATTCTTTCGGTGGGGGGTGATATAAATGGATCGAAAGACTTGATTCCCTATTCTATCTTCCGTTCCATAAAAATTTTTTCAGATACGCTTTCAGCCCTCTTCTTTCATATTTGGGACTAACCGCGTCCTTACAGCCCGGGAAGTGCACACAGAATAGGATTTTTAACGAATTCGCACAGTATTCTGTCCACTCTCCGTCAATTTTGCGAATTAGACCTTTTGGATAATAGCTCCCTGGGTCTCGCTACCTCGTTGGTCTTTCCCAGGCTGCTACAATTTTTTTCCAGGACAGAAGGTATTGACCAAAGTATTTCAACACAGATGAAAGGCATGGTCTTAGCAATTTAAAATCAACTTCAACTCTCGCTCTTTGTTTACAAGCTCTTCAATTCAGATGCTGTGTCAACGTTATGCCGATCAAGTCGTATAGTTTTTTAGAGTGGCTTGTAATGCCAAACGAGTGAATCATTGCAGGAGTTTACTGCGTATGTTATTGACTCAATCACATCTCTAACTCCTACAACCACAGTTGACACTCGGACGAATCATCATCTCCGAGGCCTTCAATTGACATATCCTGGATTTGGTACACCAGGTTCTGTAGAACTCCTCATTGGAGCAGATATTTGGACTTCTATTATGGCAAAAGACAGTTAGTTCAAATTACGAATCGTGCGCTTTACAAACCCGCCCAGGTTGGGTAGTGGTAGGTCCAGTCGAGGCGAACGTGTCGGAACCAACTTTATTTTCATTACTCGCTGACTTACACGACGATGATTCTGCTCTTAAGGAAATTTTGGGAATTCGAAGAACCTGTCGACAGTAGGGATGTTCGGTGAACATCGATGTTCGATGATCATCGATATTGAAAACAAAAACATCGATGTTTTAATATCGATGTTACCATACAAAAAAAATCGCAACATCGATGTTTACGGAATCGATCACCAATATTAACTTACGGCCTCACTTCACCTCATGTTCAAATACATACAGCAAGTAAGTTACTAGACTCAAGATTTAAAAATATTCATTTTCAAGATCCCACAGCATGCTCGAAAGCAATTAAATGTGTCAAAGAATTACTAAATACTACGACGGAAACAGAAGTAATTGAAGAAGTTATTAGTTATTCGCCAGATATAACAGAATAATTTAATTTGTGGAGCGAACATTATAAACTTGTAAATGACAAAAACTCTACGACTTTGAGTTGAGTTACTTTTTGAAAAATCCAGTGTCTGATCTTAAACAAGATTCTCTCCAAATTAGCGGTAAAATATTTGAGTACTATCGCGACATCAACGCCATCCGAAAGGCTGTTTTCAAAAGCTGGTTCTACTCTTTATCAACAAAGAAACCGATTAAAAGGTTCTTCTCTATCAAAATTACTGTCCCTTCAGTCAATTAATAAAAATATTGGGATATGTAATAATTTGATCTGTTGCTTAATAAATTTCGAACTTATAGATTGTGTTTTATTTCTTTGTCAATTATTAATGTAAAAATTATCGATGGATCCAACATCGATGTTCGGTTTTCGATAAATATCAAACATCGATGATGAGCTTTCGATTATGACATCGATGTTTTTTGAATATCGATCATCCCTAGTCGACAGTATAGGGACAGAAGTTTATGACTGTCAACAGTTTTCAATATATAAAATATATAAACCAAAACGATTACCCTCCTCCCGCCCAACCGACGCGTGGGGCGCAGTCCGCATACGAGCGGAATTTGCCGAGTCTAGAAAGGCAAGAGATTTTTAAGCGTTAATTTCTCAAACTGCTCAACTACAGTAAGAAAGATTTCAACAGCTGAGATTTAAAAATTTATAAAAACAAAAAGTTAAAAATTTCTGAATATTACTTATTAAGAGAAGACAAAATAGATTTTTTGATGCTAAATTTTGAGTCAGATGGATCAAATGTGCTGGAATGAGAATTAAAATAATGACATATTCGGCGGAATGGTTCGTTTAACTCAAAATTTGTTCTAGAAGATTTTAGAAGTAATGGTCTAAACTGCCTAGTTGAACGCAATGGGATATTAAACTTAATATCAGACAATAGGAATGAACTACAAACTAAACCATTTAGAAGTTTTACTAGGAATAGTATACCTAGCATTTCTCTGCGACTAGTGAGTGTGGGAAGATTTATAAGTTTTAAACAACTAGTATACGGGGGAAGATTCAAACTTGAATCCCAATGTAAGTGGCCTAAAGCAAAAAGTAAAAATTGTTTTTGAACGGACTCAAGCTTATCAGAATGGGATTGAAAGCAAGGATTCCATATCAAAGAATATAGGCTTTACCAATATTGTAAAAAGAATTTTAGTAATATACGGATCACTAAATTCTTTAGACCAACGTTTAACAAAGCTAAGAGCACCTTTAGCTTTTAAGACAATTGAATTTACATGAGAATTAAAATTTAGTTTAGGGTCCATAGTAACTCCTAAATCAACAAAGCTAAAAACTTGCTCTAAACTGAAGATATTTATTACATAGGGAGAAAGATCAACAGTTCTACGGGAAAAGCACATTGTTTTACATTTTTTAAGATTCAGTGGCATATCATTTTTGTGACACCAAGTAACTAAATTATTTAAATCCGATTGCAACTCTGTCCTTTCGTTATGAGAAGTATATGATTTAAAAAGTTTTACATCATCCTCATATAATAAAATTTCGGAAGACTTAATTACAGAAGGTATATCATTGATGAACAACAAGAACAGAATCGGACCGAGATGACTACCCTGTGGAACCCCTGAAGTGACACTAATTGAATCGGATAATGTATTATTAAATAAAACTTGTTGTTTTCTGTTAGTAAGATATGAGGATATCCATTCAAGAAGTCTTGGTTGAAAACCAAGAAGATCCAGTTTTTGCAAAAAAATTGAGTGGTTTACTCTATCGAATGATTTACTAAAGTCTGTATATATAACATCAGTATTCTTATTATCCCTAAAACCCATTGACACATGGTTTACAAATTCAAGCAAGTTTGTTACTGTAGATTTCCCTTTACAAAATCCATGCTGAGAAAATGAAATTAAAGGAGAGATTAAGAAAGTTATTTGGTCAGTGACAATAGCTTCAAAAAGTTTGGGTATAGCTGACATTTTAGCTATCACCCTATAGTTCTCAACAGATGATCTAACTCCACTTTTATGCAAAGGTAATAGAAAAGAGTTTTTCTACATTGACGGAAAAATACCTTGTTTAAGAGATAGGTTAAAAAGCTTAGTTAAGGGCAGATAGATATATTTTGCACAATTTTTAAGAAAGCTTGAGGGAATCATATCAGGGCCATATTTAAACGAATTTTTTAACGTAACTAAATAATTTAAGACATCTGTTTCAGAAATAATTGGTGTATTAATTACAGTACTCGAACATAACACTTGATGATATGGCACATTCATAGGGTAGTTTGAACAATAATTGGATTTGAAGAATTCTGCAAACATATTAGAAATAATATAATTGTCACATGACATTGTTGATTTATATTTTTTACTTTGATTATGTAGTTTTTATAACTTTTTTGTTAAGTTCCTCAAACTGTCGACGCAATTTAGAATATTTTAAATAGTCAACAAGAGCTCCAGTTTTTTTATAAAGTTTAAAAGCACGAGCTTTTTTATTTTTTAATTTACATAGCTCATTCGAATACCACAAATTTGAACTTTTTCTTTTGGTAATAAAACATTTCGGAACAAATCTTTCAAAAATATTAAAAATTGTTTCATTAAAATGTGATACATTTAATTCAATATTACAACTGTAATCAGGCCAAGTCAATTTAGAAAGTTCACAATTAATCGTTTTGAAGTTAGCTTTCGCAAAGTTGAACCGAGAACAAAGGTCCTGTTTGTTGTATACAAGTAATTCGTCTATGATTTCGATATTAATTTCCAAGACAGGGTGATAAGAGTCCTCTGGCAAAACTAAAGGATCAGATCGGACCACAGAAACTGTTGAAGTATTATCAACATAGACCAAATCTAAGAATTTACCAAACTTGTTCGGAATAAAGTTAATTTGGTTAAGACCCATCTCAGACATTTCTTCCAAAAACTCATTAAAGCTTAAACGAGTGCAAAAAGGGGTAATGCAATCATCAACAGATTTCCAATATACACACGGTAAATTGAAATCGCCTAGAACAATTATGTAATCAGTATCAGCAATTGAAAAAACATTATTTATTAAAGAAGCATGCTGCATATATACAGATAAGTCCAATTGAGGCGGTATATAAGATAAAGTTAGGTTAGGTACAATTCTTTTAATTTTGTATTTAAACCCCTTACATTTTGATAGTGAATTTGTAATGAATTACTAATAATTAGTTTTTTGAATCCGCGGCATTTTTTGGAATATGAGCAATTACAGTTTGTTTCTGTTGGTTTTGCTCGAAGGCTTCTCTCCTTGAGGGCAAGGAGATGAGAGATTAATAAGGTCTAATTTCACCGGTGATATACTTTTTACGGACAAAGTGGCAGATTCTTCATTAGACGGACGTTTACGTTTTGATGAGGGCTTAGCATTATCATCTTGATCATTTGGGCATTTAAATGATTGAAACAACACTTCATAATACTTAAATTTTTCTGTAAGGTTTTGAAGTTCTCGACCGATTTCTTTAAAATTATTGCGCGCCTGTTTAAAAACTTTAAATAATTCAATATCTGTCGGTCTACACTTTAAGCACGACCAGCGCAGACCCTTTCAATCAATCCAGCTCAATTAAGATGGGCAAGCCCGTCACAAAGCCAACAAGAAACAAAACGACCAGAATCGCCTTAAATAGTGCAATTCGGAAAATTGTAAGTCATTATGAAAAAATTTAAATTGAAGGAAAAAACAAAATAGTAAATAATAATAAAAATTAAAATATGATATACAGTTGATCTCCTTTTTGCACGGTTAACTGGGACAGTAAATTACTCGTGTAAAAAAAAACCGTGCAAAAAAAATCAAATTTTTATATGAAACTCACTATTGGGACCAATTTAAGAAAAAAATCGTGCAAAAAATAGCAAACGTGTAAAAAAGATCTAATTTTACATGAAATTTTATCTATTCGTACAATGACAATTTTCACTGTTGTTGTTGTTATAGACTTTTCTGGTATTATATGTATGTCCATATTACTGTTAGAAGGAACAAACAACATCTATTCTGGGAATGGTAAAAAAATAATAATTTTTAAAGTTCCGTCATTAATCGCTGTGTCTTCTTTTTTCTTACTCTTCATACAGCTTCATTTATTTGTTTACGTATTGAAATTGTTGCAACCTTTTCACTGGCTTTCGAATCTAAGATTTGTATTTTTTAGTTTAATTTTAAATTAATTTTAATTTAGAATTTATTAAATTCTATTAACAGCAATGGATTTGTGACGTATTGACGGATGGAATTTTGATTTTATTGGAAAAAAGTATACAATTAAAATAAAAAATCCGTGTAAAAAAAATAAAACCGTGTAAAAATGGTAACTGGGAAGTGTTCAAAAACACCGTGTAAAAAAAAAAACCGTGCAAAAAAAAACCGTGGAAAAAGGAGATCAACTGTAATAGTAAATAGAAAAACAAAGATAGTTATATTGAATTAGCCGAGATCACAACCAATATAATAGTGAGCAGTTGGAGAAGCACTGAGCCACTTAAAAATAACACGCAAACAGCTGTGAGCAAAAATGAAAGAAAAAATGAATCAAAAGAAAAGAGCAAATTAAAACAAAAACAATATGCAATCGCACAAACAATTGCAAAGTATGAAAGAAAATTGATAATTGATAACAACAACAAATGATTTAAAAAACTCGGCACCAGAATTTAAGAAAATAGTTAAAATACAATTAAAATTTAAATATAACACAAAAGCAAATTAGCACAAATACTTAGCTTTAGATTACACTTATTAAAAGTAAACTTTCTTGAATTATATTGATAAATTTTAGCACAAATTCAAGAACCGAGAAAAAATTAAACTTCACAGTTTGACGTGTTGCCAGATTGATTTCAAAAGCTGGTTATACTCTTTATCAACAAAGAAACCGATTAAAAGGTTCTTCTTTATCAAAATTACTGTTCCTTCAGTCAATTAATAAAAAATATTGGGATATGTAATAATTTGATCTGTTGCTTAATAAATTTCGAACTTATAGATTGTGTTTTATTTCTTTGTCAATTATTAATGTAAAAATAATCGATGGATCCAACATCGATGTTCGGTTTTCGATAAATATCAAACATCGATGATGAGCTTTCGATTATGACATCGATGTCAACATCGATGTTTTTTGAATATCGATCATCCCTAGTCGACAGTATAGGGACAGAAGTTTATGACTGTCAACAGTTTTCAAAAGCTGGTTCTACTCTTTATCAACAAAGAAACCGATTAAAAGGTTCTTCTTTATCAAAATTACTGTTCCTTCAGTCAATTAATAAAAAATATTGGGATATGTAATAATTTGATCTGTTGCCTAATAAATTTCGAACTTATAGATTGTGTTTTATTCTTTGTCAATTATTAATGTAAAAATTATCGATGGATCCAACATCGATGATGAGCTTTGGTTTATGACATCGATGTCATCGATGGACAGAACTGACTGTTAACAGTGACGTGAACAACCAGTCTGCAAAAAGTAAAACTAACCGTTGGTTGCTTCCAATGAAATCAATATCATCGTCGGACACCAACAGCTGTACACTCTTATAGAAGGTTGTAAAGACGTCACACAATAGTGAGTCACTCTGTTTCGGAAAGGTCATTCCCAATCGTTTGGGGGGAAACAAAATTCAGATATAACGTCATAGAGACAGCTCTTTTTAGTGCTGTCAAAATCAACTTTAAAATCGACAAAGAAGTGATGTCTCTTTTCATGGGTCTTTTTCAATTTTGGGGCATGATGAATATCTGCTCAGTTAAAGATTTTCCAGGTCTAATCATTTTGTTGATGGTGGTACGCTCGATAGAACTTTAGAATAAGCTTATCTAACGGAAATTGCCGCAGATTGTGGGGTCTCCTTTTTATACTCTCGCAACCTGTTGCACAGAGTATCATAGTTTTGTTCACATAACGGTTGTTTATGTCACCAAGAAATAAAAGAGTTAGATATGGGGTTATATATATATAAATGATCAGGATGACGAGTGGAGTTGAAATCCGGATGTCTGTCCGTCCGTCTGTCCGTCCGTCCGTCCGTGCAAGCTGTAACTTGAGTAAAAATTGAGATATCTTAATAAAACTTGGAACACATGTTCATTGGGACCGTGAGAGGGTCGCTTTCGAAAATGGGCAAAATCGGTCCACTGCTACACCCACAAAATGGCGAAAACCAAAAACACATAAAGTGTCATAACTAAGCCATAAATAAAGTTATAATAGTAAAATTTGGAACAAAGGATCGCACCAGGAAGGGGCATATTTGGATGTAATTTTTTGGGGAAGTGGGCGTGGTCCCGCCCCCAAATCGGTTATTTATATATATCTCGCAAACCAATGAAGCTATATAAACCAAACTTTCTGCAGTCGTTTTTTTTTAGCCACTTCCTAATACAGTCCAAAAATGAAAGAAATCGGATAATATCCACGCCCACCTCCCATACAAAGGTTAGGTTGAACGAAAAACGTCAGAAACACTAAATTTCACATAAGAAATGGCAGATGAAAGCTGAACTCAGATTTTTTTACAAAATGGAAAATGGGCGTGGCGTCGCCCACTTATGGGTCAAAAACCATATCTCAGGAACTACTCAACCGATTTCAATGAAACTTGGTTTGTAATAGTTTCCTTTCCTCCCAATAATATGTTGTGAATATTGGCCAAATCGCTTCACAACCACGCCTACTTCCTATATACCAGAACTTAGAAGATGATCTGAATCGTTTACTTTACAATATATAAAGTAAGCACTAGTGAAGATATCGGTGCAAAACTTTGCACAAATACTGTATTTATAGTGTGGCAGCCCATTTCTAAAAATCGCCGAAATCGGACCATAAGTTTTTAAGGCCCCATATATCGAACGCGAGGACCTCGGTGCTTCTAACCTAATATTAAGGTTTCCAACTTTCAATGGACTTTATACAATATATATGACGAATATGTGGGTCAAATTGTGTACTATATAATATAAATAAAGTTAAATAAATAAATTGCGAGAGTATAAAATGTTCGGTTATACCCGAACTTAGCCTTTCCTTACTTGTTTTCACTTAATTTCCGGGCATGCTTTCGTCCGACCATATTCTGCAAAGAAGCTGATCTTCTCCTGGCCATTGATCAGACTGGAGAAGTGTTCCCTCAACAAATTCAGTAAACTCTGGGCATCAATAGCTAGATCACCTCTAGGGGTCCTTCGGTCTTGAAATCTTCTGTAAGTCGCCTCATCTTTTCACACAATTTTCGAGCAATAGTACAATACAAGCGCTTATAGAAAGCTATTTTTTGCCGAAACTAAATATTACGTATAATACTTTTTGTGTTCATATAAACTCATGGAACGTTGTTCGCTTTAGTCTACGCCTGTTATTTCTAGTATCTCCTAGTCGTCGGGCTTCAGCGTTTACGTGATTCTGCAACCTCGCTGAATGCAATGCTGCTTCGAGAATAACTTCCCGGACCATTTTTATATGAAGATGACGGTGTTGATCTGAATTTCGTATATACTACGGAGCATTTACAAATTTCCGTAGGATTTTATTTTGGAAGCTTTGTACCGATTGAATGTATATCGGTGCAGCGCATTCACTCAGTTGAATTCCATATGTCCAAAAAAGTTTCAACGTTTGGTTGTATACGATGATTTTGTTTGATATTGTTAGCTGCGATTTCTTACCGATTAACCAACTAATAAAATAGGCAACAATGAGATTAGACAATTTGACGATGCTTCATGTGCACTTTTTCCAGGTTTTTATATCATAATGATTTCGGATACCTTCTATGGCATTGGGACGTATTTCAGATTTAAGCAAGCGTTTATTATCGATGTAAGCTTTGTTAACGCTCTGGGTGTTAGATTTTTTAGTACATCACTTGTTATTAAGTCGAAGCCGGGAGCCCTTTTTGGTTTTAATCTTATTTTGATGATATTTTCCACTTCTTTATTTGTTGTTGGTTGAATTTCGCTTTAATATTGCGTTGCTTCCAGCTGCGGTAAGGTATCATGGAACGCAAATGGACTAAACGTTTCAGTTAGTTTCCCTTTAAGTATAACAGTTTTTTTTGCTTCAAAACAGGAGTGCTTTTCCAAACCGATTCTTGAATAACTTTCGTAAATTCATAGACTTCTTCAGGATATGAGGTGTTGCTATATTTATGTACTTTGAGATCAATATTTCTGTCAAGCATAACTTTAAAATGCTACCAATCCGTATGTTTATTAGAGAGATATGGTAGCTCGATTTCTTTTACATGGTTATTTAGAATTAGATACACTGGTGAGTGGTCCGAATTTAAGTCTAAGCCATTTTCCACTGTAATGAAGAACTTCGATATTTGACGAATGATAAAAAAGCCGATCAAGTCAGGTAAATTTCTTGTATCGGTAGGCCCGTAGGTCGGTTTACCAGTAGACACGAAGTCACACCCAGTGGCCATAGCGGCTTTAAGGAGCTCTTTCCCTTTTGATGTAGTAACTCTTGAATCCCATTGTGAGTGTTTTGCGTTTAAGTCACCACCCATAATAAATTTTCCGCAATTATTTAGAATAAGCCTAATATATAAGTCACATTTAATATTATACCTAGGTGGGCTATATATTGCGGTAATACTTATTTTTCCAATTCCAACCGGTATAGACGTAGTTTGAAATTCTGGAACGCTTATTTTCATTTCTTCGAAGTGGCGAACAATTATTGCACTCCCCCTCTAGCGTTATTATTCGGGTGATTAGAGCAATACGTCTTGTAGTTTTTGAACATAACAAAAGTCAGATTTGTGAAATGAGTTTCTGATGTAAGACAAATATCAATATTTTCAAGATGGAGTAATGTCAATAATTCGTCCATATGTTTCTTTTGTTTTTTTGCTTCGTATTTTCATTTTGCAGTCGCTCTAGTTGATTAAGACAATGGTGAAAATGATTGTTGAAGCTTGTTGAGAGTCAAAGAAAGACATCATCAACTACTTTCGGATTTATTTGATTTCCAGATATTTGTTGTTGCAATTGGTTGTCATCTTTAACTATTTTGGGAAATGATGGTTGTTCAGATTCATGGATTGTATTCGTATCTTCCTTCTGTGGGGCAGTAGATACGCTTGTGCTTATTTTTTTTGGTTGTTGAGTTTCTTTATGTTTCAAAACTATCAAATGTAAGTATAAAGAAACTGAGTGGATACTCAAAAAGAAGCGCTCTTCAAAAGAACGTAAAGCTGATAGTTCCCCAACATCTAATAGCCCTTTAAAAAATAAAAATAAAGAAAATGCGACTATTAATGATACCAAAACTCACCGACCACCACCAATTAACAATTTTTTTAATAAAGCTTTTGAGTAACGGTGCCTAGAAACTAAATACATTTGATGTTACTGACTATCGAACAACAACAAAATTCTTGTCAAACGAAAATATGCCTTGGTTTAGTAACCATTACCAGTAAAGGTACTTATGATACTCAATACTCTCATATGATACTCAATCCATCTTGAACGACCTTAAAGATCAAGGCTTTAATGTGTTTAATGCAATTAACAAACTTAAGTGAAATACTAAAGAACCACTAGATATGTTTTTAGTAGTATTCGATGCTACCGAGGACAATAAGAAAGTTTATCAGATCAAAAGCATTCTTAATACTGTTGTCCAGGTTCAGCCTATCAATATCTCTAAATTAATCCCTCAATACAAAAACTGACCAGCTTTTGGACATACCAAAATCGTCTGCGGTAAGCCATCGAGATGTGTGAAATGTGGAGGCAAACATCTTACAACTGCACCAATGCCGAAAAAGATTCTGCCAAATGTTGCAACTGCGGCGATTCCCATCCTGCAAGCTACCGTGGTTGTGTCGCAATTTATTGCTATATTTTAATTAAGAGAACACACATATATTCGGCATAAAGTCCAACAGAAAAACGAAAATGTTCATACATAGTATATAGACTGAGGTAATTCCTGAACCGATTTCCCTCATTTTCATCACCAACATACATTATATCTAAGATTATATACTCACTTAATTCGGCTAAGATATTTCATATATTACCCGATTTATAAGCTATTAAGCCCATCATATTTTTGAATATCCTATTAGGTATATGAGAGCTAGGGGAAGTTATGACCCGATTTTAACCATTTCTGGTAGAGACACGCTATTAGAAGAAAAATATTTCCTCTGAATTATTTTGAGATATCTGATCTGATTTACCGATATTTTCGGTGAAAAATTACCATAAGGCACTGAGTTCTTCACATTCGATATACGGGGCATTGAAAAGTTATAGTCCGATTTCGACAATTTTTACACAAGTGGTGGCACAGATCATATACAGTATTTGTGTAAAGTTTAATTTCGCTATCTTCATTGGTTCCTTATGTATATATTATAAGGTGAAGGAATAAGATGGAATTCAGAATTGAGTTACAGTCGACTTTCGTTAATTCAAACCTGCGATAATTCGAACGTCTCTATAATTCAAAGTTATCACGAGTTCCCTACTAAATCTCTTTATATTTCGAACTAAATCGATACATTTTCATACACTTGGTAACTCGAACGAAAAAATCATTGCTATTTAACAAAACGACGCGTTAATTCGAACTCATCAGCGTCCAACACTCGACAATTCAAAGTTGCAGAGAGAAGAGGCGGAAAGATTGTAAGTACATTTTGCGACAAGTTCAAACTTGTATCAAGATACACGAGCCTTTGTTTTTGTTATGATTAGTTGGATTATTTGACGCACACACTTCTCACGAATTGGTTTGTTTAGTTATTCAGTTACTGTTACTCTTTCGTTGGTATGCAGATTAAAAGTTAGCGTTAGTTATGATCCCTAGAAAGTATAAATGTTTGACGATTGCTGAAAAGAAAAAGTTAATCGAAAAAGTAGAAGAAGGTGAGAAGAAGAGTGATGTCGCAAAAGAATTTTTAGCAATAGAACCATTAGTTGACATCAACGGGGTGAGTTCTTCGGATTTTGTTCAAGTGGATGAAAATGTTGCTGTCTCAGGTTCACTAACCGATGGCGAAATTTTATCTGCGACAGATAAGCAAAGTAACGATGAAGATGAGGACGATACATCGGAACCTTTGGCACAGGTGTCTGTTAAGAAAGCAAGATCCTCTTTTGATACCTTACAAAGCTTCTGTCTACAAAACGAAAGTGATGAAAAAGCATTTCAGGCACTTTTTCTCTTAAAAAAAGTTATTGAGCAGTGTGCTGCAGAATTGTGCTTTAAAGCTAACCAGTATAACAAAGTTCTTTCGAAAGATTAATTAATTCACATCACGAATACATGTATGTACACGAATGTACCTCTTAATTCTTGTAATTTTTATATTAATAAATAAAAATTAACCAACACTTAGTAATTCGAAGTTTTATTTATTTTCTCTCACAAATTTCGAAACATTTGATATTTCAAACACTCGATAATTCGTAATATTTCAAGAGTCCCTCGAGTTTCGAATTAACGAGAGTCGACTGTATATGGGAAGTTGGCGTGCTTGTGAACCAATTTCGCCCATTTTTCTACTGTCAGGGTGTCAAGAAAATATTATATACAGAATTTCATTGAAATTTGTCGAGTAGAGTTGGTTTTTGACCCATTTTCCATTTTGTAAAAAAAATCTGAGTGCAGCTTCTTTCTGCTATTTCTTCTGTAAAATTTAGTGTTTCTGACGTTTTTCATTAGTGAGTTAACGCACTTTTTGTAATTTTCAACCTTTGTATGGTAGGTAGGCGTGGTTATTATCCGATTTCAACTATTTTCATAGTGTATGGTGGGGTACGTAAGGAAACCGACTGTAGAAAGTTTGGTTTATATAGCATTATAGGTTTGCGAGATATATACAAAAAACCTATTTGGGGGGAGGCCACTCTTAGCAACTTTTGCTGCGAGAGTATAAAATTCATTTAAGTCCATAAATCAGCGGCTCAGCGCTCTTGAATACCATATACAATTTATTGATGAACAGTAACTCTTTGAAAACAATGCTATGGAACGCCTATGGTCTTTCCAAAAGTAACAAGTAAGGAAAGGCTAAGTTCGGGTGCAACCGAACATTTTATTCTCTCGAAATTTATTGCTATATCTTTATTGAGAAACAAGCAATTTGACCCATATATTCGGCATAAATATATTTCGCATATTTTCGATTTATAAGCTATTAAGCTCATAGTATTTTTGAAAATCCTATAATTAGGTATTCTCATATATTCATATATAAGGGAAGTTATGACCCGATTTTATGCTTTTCTGGTACAGAGACACTCTATTAGAAGAAAAATATTTCCGCTGAATTAAATTAAGATACCTAAGAGATTTACCGAAAATTTCGGTGAAAAGTTACCTTGGGGCACTGAGTTCTTCATATTCGATATCCGGGGCATTGAAAAGTTATAGTCCGATTTCGGCAATTTTTTTACAAATGATGCCACAGATCATATACAGTATTTGTGTAAAGTTTTATGTCGCTATGTTCATTGGTTCCTTATGTATATATTATAAAGTGAGGGAATAAGATGGAATTCAGAAATGAGTTATATGGAAAGTTGTCGTGGTTGTGAACCGATTTCGTCCATTTTCCACACGTGTCATCAGGGTGTCAAGAAAATATTACATACCGAATTTCATTCGAATCGGTCGAGTAGTTCCTGAGATAAGTGGGCGATTCCACGCCCATTTTCCATTTTGTAAAAAAATCTCAGTGCAGCTTCCTTCTGCTATTATTTATGTGCAATTTAGTGTTTCTAACGTTTTTCGTTAGTGAGTTAACTCACTTTTAGTAATTTTCAACCTAACCATTGTATGGGAGGTGGGCGTGGTTATTATCCGATTTCAACTATTTTCATGGTGTGTGGTGGGGTACGTAGGAAAACCGACTGCAGAAAGTTTGGTTTATATAGCATTATTGGTTTGCGAGATATATACAAATAACCGATTTGGGGGCGGGGCCACGCCCACTTCCCCAAAAAAATTACTTCCACACATGCCCCTTCATGGTGCGATCCTTTATTCCAAATTTTATATCTTTATTTATGGCTTAGTTATGACACTTTATAGGTTTTTGGTTTTCGCCATTTTGTGGGCGTGGGAATGGTCCTATTTTGCCCGATTTTTCGAAAGCAACCTCCTCAGGGTGCCAAAGAATACGTGTTCCAAGTTTCGTTAAGATATCTCAATTTTTACTCAAGTTATCCGTTGCACGGACAGACAGACGGACGGACAGACAGACATTCGGATTTTGACTCGTCTCGTCACCCTGATCATTTTGATATATATAACCCTATATCTAACTCGTTTAGTTTTATGACTTACAAACATCTGTTTTGTGAACAAAACTATAATACTCTCTTAGCAACTTTTGTTGCGAGAGTATAAAAATGAATTGCAAGTTATTCTAAACGACAGAAATATTGATGTATGTTTGTTGTCCGAAACACATTTTACGAACCATTCATTTTTAAAATTATAAATATACCATACTCCGCACCCCGCAAACTCAACACGTGCAGGTAGCGCGGTGTTCATCAAAAGTATTATTAAACATTTCGCAGAAGCTCAGATTAATGCCGGTATTCTGCGAGCAGTCTCAAGTCTCTAATAGAGACGAATCTGTGGTGTAATCTCTATAGTGACTTTTTGGTATTCTGGCGAGTTTGTCTCATCTCTATTTGAGCAATAACAGTCTCTAATTTGTGATGTGCTTTAAACCAGGTCACAGAAAAACAAGAGCAAAATAATGAATGATGCAATTGGCCTAATATATATTATAATGAAAAAAAACGAGAAGAAGAGAGATAATGTATTAATATTTGCAACTTTGCAATAATGGTTAACAAAGTGCTTATGTTTTAGCTACACTCGTAGGCGCAATCTGGCTATTTTGCGCAACAAGGAAGATCACTTTTTAGATGAAGAAAATACGTTTAATAAATTATTTCGATTTCCAAAACACAAATATGTTTATATATATATTATATATATATATGTATTATATATATATCCAAAATCCAAAATATATAATAATCATAAAATTATGAATTTGTATTTTTTACAATTATTTACCTTCGATTGCCGTTATGCTCAAATGTAAGGATGAGTACATCTGTTAATCGATTGTTAGGTAAATTTTTTCATATTTATTTAACAATTGATTCAGATAAAATACATATATTACGCATTTTTTATAAATTATTTTAGTATTATATTACAATAATAGTAGAATTAATATAACAGTACATATTATCCAATTATTTTCAAGACATTTTTCTGCTGAAACTACTTATAAAAACTACTTGCGTGCAATCAATTCACAAATTATCATTGTGAACATGCTCTCATCTCTAATCAACAAAAATAAACAGCTGATAGCTTGCTTTTCATTTCACCACACTATTTGGTGAACTTTTTTGAGACTGTATCAGCCAGAATACCAAAATGTTACATCCTGACTAACAGGGTCGCCAATTCGCAATTGTGACAAATAGGGACATGAGACAAACGTGACAAGCAGAATACCGGCATAAGACTGAAGAAACTCAAGTTACAGCAATTTCAGTAAAAATGCACAGTCAGTCATTATACTTAATTGCTCTATATAGTCCGCCCAGGCATAATATCAAAACGAGTTCATCGGAAAAATACGACGGAAGGTACATCATGGATGACTTTAATGCAAAACACACTACAACAAAAGGTCGAGAAGTTCTGAAAGCTATACAAGTTATTGGATGCAATTTTATTTCGACAAATATACCCATAGATAGGAAATTACCAGATCTTCTCGACTTTTTTGTCATCAACAAAGTTTCGAAAATCAATTTACGTATTGAAGATTGCTCTGATTTAAGCTCCGATCATTTACCAGTGTTAATAAGTCTATGTGAAAAGTAATTTCAGTCCGGCACGTCTTCTTTATCTAATAAACATACTGATTGGTACAAATTTAAGACTATACTGAATAAAGTCGATTTTAAGCTAAAGAGCATATTGACAGATATTGACTTTGTTTGTGAAGTTGAATCTTCCACAAAAGTAATTCAAAATGCGGCGTGGAACAGTACACCGAATATTCGCGTAAATCTAAGGGGAAGCAAATTACCAAAATACATCATAGACGGAATCCATAGAAAACACAAACTTCGATGAAGATGGCAGCAAACAAAGTCGGCTGCACTCAAAACTGAGCTTAATAGATGTACAACGGAACTATGAACAAAAATTAGACTATTCCTTCAAAACGTATTTGCCAAACTCAATGTTGAAAAATCTACCGATTATTCGCTCTGAAAAGCTGCAAGTATAATAGGGTTGTTTTATTTGACCACCACAAGCTAATAGATAAATCATGGACAAATAAAACGCATTTAGCTTATTTCATATCTTCGCTTAGAAATGAATTGTAGTAGATATGTTGGCAAGAGTTGAATTTCGAGGCTGACTTTGTTGGTGTTGTTGATGCTGGTTCCCAGGTATACGAAATCATCTACGACTTCAAAATTATGACTGTCAAGAGTGACGTGGGGGCCAAGACGCGAATGCGCTTACTGTTTGTTTGATGACAGGAAATATTTCCTCTTGTCTTCATTCACCCCCAGACCCATTCGCTTCGCTTCCTGATCCAGGCGGGAAAAAGCAGAACTAACGGCGCGTTTGTTGCTTCCGATGATATCAATATCATCGGCGTACGCCAGCAATTGTACAGTCTTATAGAAGATTGTACATTCTCTATTTAGGTCTGCAGCTCGTATTATTTTTCCAGCATCCAGTTAAAGAAGTCACACGATAGTGAGTCACGTTGTCTGAAACCTCGTTTGGTATCGAACGGCTCGGAGTGGTCCTTCCCAATCATGACGGAGCTTCAGGTGTTGCTTAACGTCAGCTTACACAGCCTTATTAGCTTTGCAGGGATACCAAATTCAGCGATATGTTGAAGAGCCTCACTTTTATGCGGATTGTGGCTCGATGTTCATCCACCAGGGTGAAAGCCAGGACTCGGCGACGGAGTCTCTTTCCCACCACAAATCCAGCACCAAATTTGCGCCCCTTTATATATATGACGTCCTTGTCCATCCATCGCACTTCTTGGATGGCGGTGATGTAAGTCTCTAATCGCATGAGGACATCAACCAGCTGTTATCCGAGGCTTTCATCGATTTTCCATTGGGGGATTTTTTTATGTGATGGTTCCCACAACCTACGCACAACCTCAGAAGTGTGTTCGCCTTCTCACTTTAGCTCGCCTGGAAACGGCTGTTTCTGGCTACCCAGAGGATAATTGGTCTAAAACTGGAAGTCGGGAGCTGCTTGAATCATGTGGAGAAAAATCGTTTCTGCCCACTCCCAAGTGAATGACAATCCAAAACTTTCCTCACTTTCGTGAAATTCTTTCTACACATGATCCCATCCTCCATACCGACTATACGTGCAGATAATGTAATGCTCCTAGCCACCTACTACGCTGGACAATCAACTGGTTGCCGTGTGACAGAAACAGCTGCTGAGCACTACAGATGAGTGGAGACTCAATTTTAGCACGAAAATTAATTGAGTATTTATTTATTTTGCTATTATTATTTGTTATTGTTTCGAAATCCTTTATAATTTTGAAATTTATTATAGTGATTCTACACGAATTCCTCTGAAAAATCGGCCTACGTATTTCCAAGCGTTTATTGCTTTTATATTAAACGTAATTACGTAGCACTCTCGACTATTGACAACACACTTTAACATCAACTTAACTCTGATCAAATATGAGTGCAATCTTAAAATTTTCGGCAAATAATTAATTCAAGGCAAACATTATTATTTTGTCGCCACTAGTTGCACAGAGTATTAAAACTAAACTTTAATAAAGAAATGTTATATATTAACTTACACGCCTATTTTGTAAAACCCTGAGTTTAAATTCTTGACAATTATAATATAATATTATATGATATTATCATAAGTTAGTTGCAGCATTGTTAAAATGTGAGTGACAATCCGTACATTAAACAAGTAAGGAAATGCTAAGTTCGGGTGCATCCGAACATTTTATACTCTCGCAATTTATTGATATAGTAGACAACACACAATTAGACCCATATATTCGACATAAAATCCACTGGAATAACGCAAATCTTCACATATATTATATGAGGGCTGAGGTAATTTCTGAAGCGATTCCACTCATTAGCTAGGGAAAGTTATGACCCGATTTTACCATTTTTGGTACAGAGACACACTATTAGAAAAAAAAGATTCCCTTCGGCTTAAATTAAATTATACAACGATTTTCCGATATTTTCGGTAAAAATTACCCTTAGCCCTCACGTTCGATATCCGGGGCATTGAAACGTTTCGACAATTAAAAAAAAAAGAAAATATGGCGACGTCACGTTCATTTTCCAAGCAACGTTCATCGTTCCAATCCTCTGAATCTTTCACTTGAGGAGTAGGTTTAAAATTATAGTGTTGTTATTTGTTTACTATATTTTATACATCTTCATATAGATTTAAAAGCTATTTCTGTATCAAGAATGATAGAAGACAAGATTACGACAGGCGTTTACAGTTAGCTTTTTTGGGGTTTGAGTTCCTGTTGAGTGACAACTTTCACGACCCCGAACACGCGATCAAAACAAAATTGCACGGTGGTACAAAACAATAAAACCAAAACAAAGAGCTGAAGTCACGGCTAGTGCTTAATTATTATTTAAAATTCTAAGTGAAAAATGTATTAACTTGAAAAAGAAGTCCGCAATGGCGGAATTAGACAACAATAGTAAAAAAAAGTCGTCTATAAAGAATTTTTTTCACTTTTCCAACCAACAAAAAAGTTGCAAAATGGCGAACTTTTTGTAACAAAACATATAATTTTAATTATAAATATGCATTATTATATTGGATCATTTTATAAATGAAGATTTTAAGAATTACGTTCATTGTGATATTTTATCTGCACATTATTCAATTTGGTTCACTATGTTTCACATTTTCGTTTTCCATTTGACAATTCTTCTGTTGCCTATTCCCATTCGTGGGTCGTGAACGCTTCAGCCTGTCGTAATCTTGTCTTCTATCATTCTTGTTTCCGTATAACAAAAGAACATACTTGTTGGAGTTATCCCCGCATTTTAAATCCAATTACCGTTCAACTGCTGTTCCCCCAATTCTAAAGTTTTGCACAACGCTACGATTCTTTTTTGAATCCAGTTATCAGCAATTCCAAGGTAATAACCTCCACATTGGAATCCTACAATGTTAGTGATTCTTATAGAAGTCACCACACTGATGCAACATTAATTATGCCTAAAACATATTAAAATTGCCATAAGTGAAGAAGAGCAAAATTCTTTTAAAATAAACTTTTAAATTAAAACAAGATACCCAGGTGTAATCGGATGTGCCGATATAATACATGTGCACATTTCAACACTTAACACTTTATAGCATCATGTAACTGATATGTTAAAAACACTTTTTTTAATTTTTACTTTTTGTGATATCGTTGGTACGAAGCATTTTATCTAATTTTTTTCTATTTATCAGGATAATTATTTGTTTAACATGTGTGATTCTGCCTAATCATTATTTAAATTTCAAGATTGGTGAAGGTAGTGAACACAAGTGCATTTTTCCACTACGAACTTCATAAAAAATAACTATCCAGTTTAAAAACATTGTTTTAATATACATACACAGGCTCACATAAGTATACATTCTGTAACGATTTGAATTAGTTTGAACAAATTGAAAACAAAATTACGTTTTTATTGTCTTCCAATTGCCTGTTTGCTGCAATGCACTCAGCACAATTAGCAATCCACTCCGTTACTGATTGCCGACAACCAACCGTATAAAATCTTTGCTTTATATCATGTTCCGACAGAAAATTTGAAGTGATTAGATTACATTTAAGCGCTTCACAAAACTATCCCGTTCCCACTGCCGTTGGAGATTTACAAATCAGCTGTTTTTGACTCATATACGTAAGAGTGTTTCTGTACTGTTAGCTAGTGAAACTATGAAAACCAAATTATGAGTGCTTATTAAAAATAATTATTTTTATTGTTGGGGCTTTAGTTTTAAAGTAATTTATTCAATATTATATTGGTAAATTTTTAAAATATAATACGGTTGGTACTCTTCTTCTTCTGAAAGCTAGCAGCAGCCCGCACCTACTAACTGTAAACAAACACTCTACGCAGCTGTTGACCGAAGCTGTGACATTTTTTGACAGTTTGATTAAACAAATGCTCCGATTAAACAAATGTGACCAACAGATGGCGCAAAATCAGAGTCAAATAGAGGGATTTAGAGTAGTTCAGCTTCAAATCGCTTCGGTAAAGTGATTATGAAGTGTCATTTTTGTATGGCGAAATCTTGTTAAATCCAGCGGTTTAGTGAGTTAAACGTCTCAACATGTGATTCCCATGTGTCCTCCACTCGGACCGTTATGCATCTCCTTGAAAACATAAGGAATTCTTACTTTCATCTTCGCTTTCCCATACTCGATGCAAACAGCCAGACACCAACTTTAAACTGTTCCACTATGCCCAATACCTTTGCAACTGGACTCTCTGCAGCTATTTCTTCTCTCGTTGTACGCTTGTTCAGCTCCACTCCATGCATTACCAGTTCCAAATCTGGATCTTCTTGCTGACATTTTCGTAATTCCTTTGGATCCCAGCCTTCTGTCGAAGTTATTGTCATTAATCGGACATCTATAATGTGTTCTTTGGCCTCAGCTCTTGAACAATGTCTACATTCTAAATTAAAAGGAAGACGGGACATCGTGTCCGCATTCCCATGACTACCTTTGCGATGTTCTATAGAGAAGTCATAACTTTGGAGTCTCTCAATCAACCCTGCCAACTGTCCTTCTGGATTCTTGAATTGCAGAAGCAATTTTAATGCTGCGTGATCTGTCCTTACTCGAAATCGCTGTCCATAAAGGTACTTATGAAAATGTTTGATGCACTTCACCATTGCCAGTAATTCTCTTCGCGTTACGCAATAACTTTTCTCTGGCTTACTTATCGTCTGGCTATAATACATGATCACTTTCTCATTCTCGTCAATCACTTGTGATAGAACGCTTCTATTGCATAGCCACTAGCATCCGTGTCCAAGACGAACGTTGAGCCGTCTTTTCTTTGTCTTCTTCGTTTACTTCCACTTGCCAATAGCCACTTTTCAAATCGAGTGTTGAAAACCAATTTGTGCTTGATAGCGAGTCTAGAGTGTCATCTATTCTATGTAATGGATAACTGTCTTTCTTTGTGACATAATTCAACTTTCTGTAGTCCACATAGAACCTCATGGTGCCATCTTTCTTCTTCACAAGTACTACAGGTGAACTCCATGGACTCGATGAGGGTTCAATTTTGCCGCTATCGCTCAATTCACGTATGGTCTGGCTTACAACTTCACGTTTGGCTAATGGAACGCTGCGAGGAGTCTGGCGGATTGAAATGTTTCACAATTTTGTCTTGTCGTGTCATAGCCAGAGTTTTTCCTATAATTAAGTTTGGTGTTGATTCTTTTGCGCCTTCAACAACCCTCAACGTGTTTGTCCCTTGATCTCCACCTATTTCTGCCTAAATAAGTGCTTCTATTTTGGTGGAATCTTCTGATTTTCTGTTATTAACACTTGTGTAACGTTGCATTTGTTATCATAACCAAACATAAGAGACACTTCCATATTGGAATAAGTTATAATTCTGTTTTCTATGTCTAATTTGAATCCTTTGCTAGCTAGAAAATCTACTCCAATTATGACTTCGTCGACGATATATGCCACTATAAAATTATGTAACAGGGCTATCTTTCCTATTACAATTTTGCATGTTACTTCCCCGAGAAATTTAGTGTCATCTCCAGTTGCTGTGCGTAACCTTGCCCCATTGGTTTTACCTCCTTGTTGACCAGATCCGATTGATTGTATGCGTTTTCTACCGTCCACACATCCGCTAACGGTAACGTTATTCATATTTCTAATTATCAGAGAGACAGAGATTACAGGGCATTCAATTGGCAGAGCCAGCACGCTCCCATGCTTTAAATGTCTGTTGCTAAGTAAGGAGGCAGTTTCGTGCGTTAGAGCAAAGGACACTGTTTCAGCGTAGCGCGTATTCTCGTCTTGTATACCATTAACGAAACTGTGGATTTTTATATCCTCTATATACTCTGCAGACTTAACCTAGCAGAGCTACACCCATCAATTCTTCGTAGCTGTTTGACTCGCAATTGTGTATTGTTTGAAGAATTTTTGCGGTAGCTCCCTTTAAAGCCACGAATAACGTAGTGACTTTATCTACCGCGCTCCAATTGTTTGTAACTGCAGTCTTTTCAAACTGGAGTTTGAAAATCTGAAACGGAGTTGTGCCGTCAAATGATGGAGTCTTGACTTTGACACCATTGGTTGATTTAGTTGCAGGTTACGGAGACGATTTTTCAGTTCTTCCACATCAGCTTTAATTTTCTTGCTCTTTTGAAATTTGCGTTTTTAGTTCCTGTATTTGTGAGGTCACTTGTGAATACATCCGTCCTGTTCTTTCAACTGTACTGATACTTGACTTGATATCTGCGTTGACAGCTCTGTTATTTGGGATAACTTTGTTGTTAAGCATGTGTCCAGTTCTTCCATTCGCGTTGACCAACGCGCGTCCTGCGCTTCAAACTGTGATTGCTGCTGGGATTTCATCTCCTTCATTTCTAATGGCTGCGCCTGGAACTGTGACGACATCTGCGATGACATCTGGGACATTGCAGACAAAAGTTTGTTCATGTGCAGTACCCCTGATGAACACGGAGTCCTTTTCCTCAATTTTCGTTGTCGATTCCTCTAACAGCGATTCAAAAACAAATTCGTCCACGTTGATGTTTTCTTCTTCCATGGCTTCTCGCAAACGGGCAAACAGCTCACGCTTCAGCCTACATTCCTGTGTACCAAATTTTTCTTTTATAGCCTTTCCTTTTGGCTGAAATATATCACTTTACAACTTTTTGGTTAACAACATGTTCTGGGTATTCATCAACATATCTCAATTTCTACTCAAGCGTGTTACAAAATATACTCTGTGCAAAATATTACGAGGGTATAAAAAGGCTTTCAGAAGTATTAGGTAAACTTTTATCATATATTGTACGTAATATTTCTGTCGATTTTCTAACATTGCTTCTGAAACATTTGTCTTTCCAAATTCCATTAATGAGAGTGGGAAAATATACACGTTTATAAAATAAAATATACACAGAGTTTTTTGAATAGGATCACTTAAGGGTTAACTGAATTAAGAGGAGTGTTAAAATATGTTTACAATAGACTGTTATTATTATCCTTATAAAATAAACCGTCAAAATTTATCCAAGTGAAAGAATAAAGGATAACATAATGTTTAAGAAAAAAACGGAAAATGTTGTTCACAGATGTTCGGTACGTCTATTTGAAGACTTCAGTGTAGTTGAGTATGAGTTTTTGGTGAGTATTTTTTCTTATTTATTGATTATAAATTTTTACTATGAGCAAAGTTAGATATTATGGGAAATGTAAAAAAATGTTACGAACATATATGTATGTATAGTAATTGTGCTTTTAGAATCGAATATTCCTAGACAGCGATATATGTATGTTAGTATGTATGAGCAAAATTCTTAAATAAAAATGTAGTTGGGAACTTTGCGAAATATGTATGTATGTTTCAAGTAATTATTAGACTTTTACCTACAGTGAACCAAAAAAGACTTGTACAGAGAAATGTTTTGAAGTTACTTATCTCTTAAACTAATTAAGATATTAAAATGCGTCCAAAAGTGATATAAAGAGCGTTTTATTAGTTATTTGAACGTAAATAAAATTTATTTAAAAATAACTAAATATTCTCCGAAAAATTAAAAATTTTAATAAAACTCCGATTTCGGAAGCCAAAAACAATATTGTACAGTTTGCATTGATGAAGATTACAAAGTTGTTTGAGAACAAGTAAGAAAAGGCTAAGTTCGGGTGCAATCGAACATTTTATACTCTCGCAATTTATTGCTATATTTTTATTAAGATAACACACAATTTTACCCATTTATTCGGCATAAAGTCCAATAGAAAAACGAAAATCGTCATATATTGTATATGGGCTGAGGTAATTCCTGAACCGATTTCACTCATTTTCATCACCAACATACATTATATCTAATATTATATGCTCACTTAATTTGGCTAAGATATTTCACATATTAACCAGTTTATAAGCTATATGAGAGCTAGGGGAAGTTATGATCCGAACCATATCTGGTACAGATTAGAAGAAAAAGATTTACTCTGAATTAAATTGAGATATATGAGAGATTTACCGATATTTTCAGAAAAAATTACCATAAGGCACTGAGCATTCATATTCGATATCCGGGGCATTGAAAAGTTATAGTCCAATTTCGCCACAAGTGATGCCACGGAACATATACAGAATTTGTGCAAAGTTTTATCTCGCTATCTTCATTAGTTCCTTATGTATATATTATAAGGTGAAGGAATAAGATGGAATTCAAACTTGAGTTATATGGGAAGTAGTCGTGGTTGTGAACGGATTTATTCCATACGTGTCATTAGGGTGTCAAGAAAATATCATATTCCGAATTTCATTGAAATTTGTCGAGTAGTTCCTGAGATATGGTTTTTGCCCCATAATTGGGCGATGGCATATACCATGCATATACTTGCTTAGTATTTTTTAACATATATGTACATGCATACAAACATACATATGTAGGTGTAAAAAATTAATTTTGAAATGAAATTTTTAAAGCAAAGGTTTAGTTTTTTATCATTTTTCTTTTACAGTATTATTAAAAGTCTTGAAGTTAAGAAGGGGTACTTAAGCGGGGATTACTGTATTATAAAACTCAGAGGCAATGAAAATTGTTTCAAGTGTTACTTTATATACGGTATTTAAAATTGGATTTCTTACATCAATATGATTACTTTTTTATGTTTCATCGTTAAAAATAATAATATTTTTAACTGTGTATAACGAAATTACGATGGCATACTTCTACAATTTGTGTACCTGCAGTTGTAGTTGAATGTTCTTTATCAAGCAGGGAACTAAAAAATGTTTCTTCGAGAGTATATGGTATGGTAGTCCCTTTAGACTTGACAAATGTTAAAATCTCCAGTGATTATTTGTGTTAGTTATTAGATAGGGCTTACATAATGAAGTTCTGCAGTCAAATCTCTGACAAAAAAGTCTGAATTTCTATAAAGTACCAAAATATTAATGTTGAAGCATTTAAACAAACGATTTCAATTCTTCTCGTCAAACTGGTCATTCTCTATTAACTGTATCTTACTCGTTAAATTTTAGGTGTTAAAAACAACGGTTATGTGAACAAAACTATTGTAGTCTCTGTACAACATGTTGCGAGGGCATGAAAAGTGTGCAATATGAACAATCGTATGTTACATACATAATTCAAATTGTGTTGTGTTTTAAATTATTTGTTGGAATATGCTTAGCCAAACATTCAAGCAAATACAAAACAATATTATTAGTTCATAGTACTTAAATATAGAAGTGTTCAAGTTATAATTAAAACATAGCACAGTGGTCACAGTGGTTCGACTTGTATGAAGCTTCGGTCATACCTACTTCCCGTTGAGATATCGCTATGAAATTTTCACCAAAAATATAGAAAATTATTTTAAATATATAGTGAAAAAAATCGGACTACTAGGTCCTATAGCTCTCATAGAACAGTAATTGCCATTGTATGGCAATGATGCGCAAAAATACTTCTCATGGTCATGGTCGGAGCGTCAAAACTTTCAGTAAGGCTTTGTATTTTTAGAATGGGGCTGCCACACTATTAACATAGTATTTGTGCAAAGTTCTGCATCGATATCTTCACTAGTGCTTACTTTATATATTGTAAAGTAAACGATTCAGATCGTCTTCAAAGTTCTGGTATATAGAAAGTAGGCGTGGTTGTGAAGCGATTTGGCCTATTTTCACAACATATCATTGGGATGTAAGGAAACTATTACAAACCAAGTTTCATTGAAATCGGTCGAGTAGTTCCAGAGATATGGTTTTTGACCTATAAGTGGGCGACGCCACGCCCATTTTCAATTTTGTAAAAAAAATCTGACTGCAGCTTCCATCTGCCATTTCTTATGTGAAATTTAGTGTTTCTGACGTTTTTCGTTAGTGAGTTAACCCACTTTTAGTAATTTTCAACCTAACCTTTGTATGGGAGGTGGGCGTGGTTATTATCCGATTTCTTTAATTTTTGGACTGTATTAAGAAGTGGCTAAAAAGAACGACTGTAGAAAGTATCTAACTCGTTTATAGCTCTATTGGTTTCCGATATATGTACAAAAAACCTATTTGGGGGCGGGGCCACGCCCACTTCCCCAAAAAAATTACATCCAAAGATGCCTCTTCATAGTGCGATCATTCATACCAAATTTTATTTCCATAGCTTTATTTATGGCTTAGTTATGGCACTTTATGTGTTTTCGGTTTTCGCCATTTTGTGGGCGTGGCAGCGGTCCGATTTTGCTCATTTTCGAAAGCAACCTTCCTATGGTGCCAAGAAATAAGTGTGCAAAGTTTCATCAAGATATCTTAATTTTTACTCAAGTTACAGCTTGCACAGACGGACGGACAGGCAGACAGACATACGGATTTGAACTCCACTCTTCACCCTGATCACTTTGGTACATATAACCCTATATCTAACTCGTTTAGTTTTGGGTGTTACAAACAACCGTTATGTGAACAAAACTATAATACTCTCTTTAGCAACATTTGTTGCGAGAGTATAAAAATCATGTTGAAAAAAAGCAAATTATCAACCAATTTAATACAGTTCATTTTTTCACTGCCATTCAACAGCCATTATAATTAAAACAAAAACTTATAATGTATCCTCTAGTAAACCGTACACATATTGAAATAAAGATGGTTTATCCTTCTTTCCAAGCTTTCTTAGCCCAATTATGATGAGTTTGAACTTAAAACAAGTTAATTCAAAGGCCATTATTATTTTGACGATTGCAACTACATCCGCAACTAACCTTAACTCTTTAATTACCTTAAGGCTCTGCTAAATACTATATAAAATATAATTAAAGGGGGATCGCGGGGGAACACAATTAAAAGTTTATGTAAACACATTGAAGACGCAGAAAAAAAGATACAAAAAATACAAAAAATAGATCTTAATTAATTTCAAAAGTTAAAATAAATACCTTTAGCTTCAAAAACCATTAAAAATAATCTTGATTCGTTAACCTGAACAATTACCAGAACAAATGAAAGTTCGTTGTTGCTGCGAAATTAAAAAAAAATTATGGTGTGCTTTAAAAAAATACAGCTGTTCATGCATTTAACTCTATTTTTAGAAATAGATTTTTAGGAAAATCCAGTTTGCAAATAGGAAGTGTGGACAATTTAGATTTTTGTCAAAAAATCGTGTGATGGATTTTTTGATTTTTGGCCTATGGCGGAACCACTGTGCATAGGTCGCCAGGTTATGCAATTTATCAGACCACCGCTAGCAATGGTGATGACCGGCGAACTGATGCAAGTGCTCATAATTCTCCGATCATTTGACAGGCAAAAATGCCAAAGATCGTGGTGCGCGTTAAAGTCGCCAAGTACCTATCGGTTTTCACCACGAAGTAGCGCACTAAAATTCGGGTGATATCCTGTTGGTCAACTTGTAACTGGGGGGATGTATATATTAAATATTTCGAGAATATCGCGTGACCGGACAGCTGTCACCATCGGTAAAACGATATTGCACGGTATTGTGCAGTATGATTGCTAGGCTTACACCACTTTCTCGCAGCTATAGATAACCCTTCATTTTTGATTAACATTTTTAATTTAAAGAAAGAATCTTTGTAATCCTGATCATTAATATTTATTTTTAAGCCCTTTTTTAAATATTTTATTAGGTCGTATGCTGCTTTAGAGTAATCTTTTATAAAACGTCTATAGTACCCTGTAATACCTAAGAAAGATTTACTTTCTTTTTGGGTTTTAGGCAACATTATTTTGTCTATAGCCTTAACTTTTTCAGGGTTTGGTGTAATGCCCTCAGGAGTAATAAGGTGGCCTAACAACTCGGTTTCCTTTGCAAGAAAGGTACACTTGTCAACTTGTACTTTAAGATTGGCTTCTTTCAAACGCTTTAACACTTTTTCAATAGCTTCTAAGTGTTCTTCTAAGCTTGTTGAAAAGATGATAACATCATCCAAATAAACCAAGCAATTCGTGCCAATATATCCCCTTAATACATTATGTATCATCCTTTGAAAGGTAGCTGGTGCATTTCGTAGTCCAAATGGCATTCGTAAAAACTCGTAGTGACCGGTAGCTGTAGAAAATGCAGTTTTTTCAATGTCATCAGGATGCATTTCCACCTTATGAAATCCCTTAGCTAAATCAAGTGTCGTAAAATAATTGCATTTTCCTAGTTTGTCTAAAATGTCATCTACATTTGGTATTGGAAAACGATCCTCAATAGTAACATCATTGAGTTTACGATAGTCGATGACTATTCGCCAATTTTGTTGCTTAGACGCATCTAATTTTTTAGGGACGACGCAAATAGGGCTATTGTATGGACTGTTTGAATGCCTAATGATCCCTTGTTTTAACATACTTTCAATTTGCTTATCAACTTCAGCCTTATGAACCTCTGGATATCTATATAACCTAGAGTATATTGGCATATCATTTTTAGTTATTATCCTGTGTTTAAGTTCATTTGTAAAAGATAACTTGTCATCTTTTTTATAAAAAAACGTTTTTATATTTATTGACAATTCGAAATAATTTTCCTTTTCGAATTTTTCCAGTTTTCTTTATATGCTTTTTTGTTATAAACTTCTTCTTCTTCAGTGAGAAAGAGAGTTATAACAGCATTTTTTGTTATGAACTGTCTGTTAGTAAAGTCAATAATGCAGTTTAAGTCCCTTAAAATATTATTTCCTATGAGACCATCAAAATTATTATTAAATTTACACTCTAAAAATTCGCAGAAATAATCTTTTAGTTTAAATTCTTTAAACATTGGATTTACACAACTTTTTTATCAATGTATTTGTCCCTAAAGCTCTTGCTACTACATTAACGTCTTGCTTCCACTTAGGGTGACAAATATCAGGGTTTATCAAACTAAACTCTGCTCCTGTATCAATTATAAACCTTAAAGATTTCAAAGCGGTATTTATTATTATGTAAGGTAGTTGTGTTCGGCGGAAATGGGAAAATTTACACTGGAGTTCCCAATTTCCATCGGTTCAATTTGTTGGTTTGTATTATTATGCGAGTTATAATTTTTCCATAATAATGATGGCACTGGCTGACCATTTTCATAACAATTTGTACTATTATTAAATTGTTGCCGATTTCTTTGTGAAAATTGTGAATTGTTTGATCGCCTGGTTTGATTTGTTAATCTAGAGCTACTTATGTTATTATGTTTAGGGTTATTGACAAATTGTTGATTTTGATATGGTAGGTTATGAATATTTTTGACACTGGTAGAATAAGGTCTAATTGAATTATTGTTTTCTCTATTGTTATAATAAAATTGTCGTTTGTATCTATTACTGTTCGAATTATTTGGAAATTGGTTAATTTGAGTGTTTACATTGTTATGGTCGTTGCTAAATTTAACTCCACTATTTGTGTTAAAATAGTTTTGCTCTGTTGGCCCAAACTGTGTATAATTTTGGTGCCTTGCATCTATTATAATTTTGAAAGCATCTTCTAAAGTGACAGGATTTCTCGAAAAAATCATGGTGCGGGTTGGTTCTGGAAGATGGTCTCTAAATGTTTTAAGCGCAATTCTATTAATTTCTTCTGTTGAATACGTGTTATCGCCATGTGTTAAATTTCTGTTATGAATCTTATTTGCAATTTTGTTTATTTTATAATAATAGTTTTCGATTGTACCCTTTAATGTACAAGTTTTCAAATTATCCATTAAATCGTTACTGGAATATTTCTCGCCAAAATTAGCTGTAAGAATTGATTTTAAAATAGGTAAGAATTGATTTTAAATGTAGTTACATTTGCATGTCTATGTATAGCCTCTCTAGTGCCTAGTAAGAATTGATTTTAAAATAGGCCATGTAGTTACATTTGCATGTCTATGTATAGCCTCTCTAGTCCTACCTACACATTTATTTTTTATGTAACCAAATATAACATTTCTGTTATTTGTATCAAACTCTGTTATTGACGGTATAATATTTTCCACTTGTTCTATAAAATCTGGCAATTGATTTGGATCGTTGCCATCAAAATTTTCTATGTTTTTAATACACCAGATTAAATCTGCTTATTTCCAAGGTATCCATATTTGTAATAAGTAAGTATTAATGTAAATGAAAATTCTTAAAATGTAATTTACTTAATGATTATATATGTATTGCCTAAATACATGTACTTGTAAGGTATCATAAAGAGCTGGTATATTTGTATGTTACCAACGGTTTATGTATACTTATTATATATGTATATTTTTTTTTAACTCTCTGCGTTAATAATGTGGTTGCTACCAGAACACTTGCAATGTTGTTGTAGCTCCACTGCGGCGGCCAACGCCGTTGTCAATTTGTTTCTACTTGCTGCTGCGCTGCTGTGATTTGCCGAATGCTGTCGTGTATGCCGTCGCAAACTGTACTTACGAAACGTGATCGTTATGTTGTCCCAAGGGGATCCCGTTGCTTTGCCCAGGGGTTACCTTGTTTTGCCCAGGAATCACCTTACCTTGGTTGCCCTTGAGTTTTAAATGTCCTTGACGAGACGTAATCGTTATGCTGCCTTCGGATCCCGTTGGTTTGCCCAGGGGTCACCTGGTTTTGCCCAGGAATCACCTTACCTTGCTTGCCTTGAGTTTTAAATGTCCTTAACGTAATCGTTTTATGCTGTCTTCGGATCCCGTTGCTTTTCCCAGGGGTCACCGTCAACCACATACACCTATAACTTTCTACAAACTTTTGAGTTTTTATTTATTTTGTTTTTTTTTTATTTTATTTCACTACTTTGAAAATGTTTGTTTTTTTAGACTTTTTAAGTTTGTTAAGTTTTTTTTTTATTTTTTGTAAAAACGCTTTTTATCACTGGTACAAATAAATGTATTTTTTTATTATTAAATATATTTCACTTTTCACATTCACTTTGAAAAAGTCTATTTATTTTAAAAAATTCACGTATTTATTTTATTTATATATATATATATGTATTAAGAATTTTAAAATTTGACTCTGGTCAAAAATATTATTCTTAATAACAAGTTTTCCTCGTCGCCAATAATATTCTTGAAAGTAACACGATTCTTGGAGGATGGGGTCATATGTAGAAGTTCACGCAAGTGAGGAAAGTTTCTGATTGCCATTCACTTGGGAGTGGCCAGGAACGATTCTTTTGCATATGACTCAAGCAGCTCACGACTTCCGGTTTTAGACCAAGTATCCCCTGGGTAGCTAACAGACATCCGTTTAGAGGCGAGCTAAAGTGAGAAGGCGAAGGCCGCTTCTGCGGTTGTGCGTAGGGCTTGGGACCCACCACATAAAAAAAAAATCTCCCCAATGAAAACAAACACCGAGCCTCGGATGAGAAACCCCCCTTTTGATGACGACCCCTGCAAACGTACTAAGGATCATGATTTGAGTGCATGCACCTGGAATGTCCGGACTCTTAATTGGGAAGGTGCCTCTGCCCAGCTGGTTGATGTCCTCATACAACTAAAGGCTGACATCACCGCCGTCCAAGAAGTGCGATGGATGGGACAAGGACGGAAGAAGGTGGGTCCTTGTGACATCTACTACAGCGGCCATATAAAGGAGCGCAAATTTGGTGTTGGATTTGTGGTGGCAGAGAGACTACGTCGCCGAGTCCTGGCATTCACCCCGGTGGATGAACGTCTTGCCACAATCCGCATCAAAGCGAGGTTCTTCAACATATCGCTGATTTGCGCCCACGCCCCAACGGAAGAGAAGGACGATGTGACCAAAGATGCTTTCTATGAGCGCTGCCCCCGCCACGATGTCAAAATCGTGATTGGCGGTTTTAACGCCAGGGTGGGTAAAGAAGGTGTCTTTGGCACAACAGTCGGAAAATTGAGCCTCCATGACGAAACATCGCCAAACGGCCTGAGGCTGATCGACTTCGCTGGGGCCCGAAAAATGGTTGTCTGTAGTACCAGATTCCAGCACAAGAAAATTCATCAAGCAACATGGCTGTCCCCTGATCGAAACACGCGCAATCAAATCGATCATGTTGTGATAGACGGAAGACATGTCTGAAGTGTTTTGGACGTGCGTACGCGCCGAGGACCAAACATTGACTCGGACCATTATCTAGTAGCAGCAAAGATACGCACTCGCCTCTGTGCAGCAAAGAACGCCCGTCAACAAACACAAGGAAGGTTCGACGTCGAAAAGCTGCAATCACAACCGACAGCCGAACGATTTTCTACTCGACTTGCACTCCTGCTCTCTGAGAGCACTCATCAGCATCTCGATATAAGGGAGCTGTGGAACGGCATCTCAAACCCATTGCATACCGCTGCAGCCGAAACAATTGGTCTCCCATTTGGCAACGCTAAAAAACCAGTTGGTACGATGAGAATTGTCGTTCCGCAGTGGAGAGAAAACAGACTGCCTACCTCGCAACGTTGCGAAAGACCACAACACGTTCGGGGTGGGACAGATATCGAGAACTGAAGAGGGAAGCGAGACGCATTTGCAGACGTAAAAAGAAAGAGGCCGAAATGCGTGAGTATGAAGAGCTTGAAAAGCTGGCCGATATGGGTAATGTTCGAAAATTTTATGAAAAGATCAGGCGATTTACAGAAGGTTTCAAGACCGGAGCATTATCATGTTGGGACCGAGGAGGTAATTTAGTAACGGATGTCCAGAGCATACAGGGATTATGGAGGGAACACTTCTCCGACCTGCTGAATGGCAGTGATAGTACAACACCAGGAGATGGCGAACCCGGTTCCTCAATCGATGACGATGGAATAGATATTCCATTACCCGACCATGAAGAAATTCGAATAGCAATTACCCGCTTGAAGAACAACAAAGCGGCGGGGGCCTATGGACTACCGGCCGAGCTATTCAAATACGGCGGCGAAGAACTGATAAGGTGCATGCATCAGCTTCTTTGTAGAATATGGTCGGAAGAAAACATGCCCGACGATTGGAATCTCAGTGTGCTCTGCCCAATCCATAAAAAGGGAGACCCCACAATCTGCGCCAATTACCGTGGTATAAGTCTCCTCAATATCGCGTATAAGGTTTAGTCGAGCGTATTGTGTGAAAGACTAAAGCTCACCGTCAACAAACTGATTGGACCTTATCAGTGTGGCTTTAGACCTGGAAAATCGACAATGGACCAGATATTCACCATGCGCCAAATCTTGGAAAAGACCCGAGAGAGAAGAATCGATACTCACCATCTTTTCATCGATTTTAAAGCTGCCTTAGATAGCACGAAAAGGAGCTGCCTTTATGCCGCGATGTCTGAATTTTGTATCCCTGCAAAACTAATACAGCTATGTAGGCTGACGTTGAGCAACACCAAAAGCTCCGTCAGGATCGGGAAGGACCTCTTCGAGCCGTTCGATACCAAACGAGGCATCAGACTGGGTGACTCACTATCGTGCGACTTCTTCAATCTATTGCTGGAAAAAATAATACGAGCTGCAGAACTAAATAGAGAGGGTACAATCTTCTACAAGAGTGTACAGCTGCTAGCATATGCCGATGATATTGATATCATCGGTAGTAACAACCGCGCTGTTTGTTCTGCTTTTTCCAGACTAGATAAAGAAGCGAAGCGTATGGGTCTGGTGGTGAATGAGGACAAGACGAAATATCTCCTGTCATCAAATAAACAGTCAGCGCACTCGCGTCTTGGCTCCCACGTCTCTGTTGACAGTCATACCTTTGAAGTAGTAGATAGTTTCGTCTACTTGGGAACCAGCATTAACAACACCAACAATGTCAGCCTTGAAATCCAACGCAGAATCACTCTTGCCAACAGGTGTTACTTTGGACTGAGTAGGCAATTGCAAGTAAAGTCCTCTCTCGACGAACAAAAATCAAACTCTACAAGTCGCTCATTATTCCCGTCCTGATGTAAGGCGCCGAAGCGTGGACGATGACAACATCCGATGAGACGACTCTTGGGGTTTTCGAGAGAAAAGTTTTGCGTAGGATTTGTGGTCCTCTGAACATTGGTAACGGCGAATACCGCAGACGATGGAACGATGAGCTGTACGATTTATACGACGACATTGACATAGTTCAGCGAATAAAAAGACAGCGGCTACGCTGGCTAGGTCATGTTGTACGAATGGATGAAAAGACAGCGGCTACGCTGGCTAGGTACGAATGGATGAAAACACGCCAGTTCTGAAAGTGTTCGATACGGTACCCGCTGGAGGAAGCCGCGGAAGACGACGACCTCCACTCCGGTGGAAAGACCAAGTGCAAAGTGATCTGGCTTCACTTGGTGTTTCCAGTTGGCGCCAAAAAGCAAAAAGGAGGAATGAGTGGCGCGCTCTAGTGGATTCGGCTATAATCGCTTAAAGCGGTTCCTACGCCAAATATATATAAAATATATATATATATATATATATATATAGATATATATAAAATATATATAAAACAAGTTTGGTTACACCCGAACCCGAACTTAACCCTTCCTTACTTGTAAGCAGTGCTGTTGTGCGCATCACATTAAACTAAATAGTTAAAAAAAAAAATTTAAAAACTAAAAAACACGCTGAACACATTAAACTAAAAATTAAAAATAGTTCCCAATATAATACTATGTTCCGACAGACACTAAATCATGAGATTTAGGCTGTTAAGTAGTTTAACCCACTGTATTTTGACCCCGATGTTCCCCGTGAGCAACTTCACCAGTTTGATGATTTATGGCAACAACTGTGTTTCATTTTTTTACTTGATTTAAGTGGCTACTTTTAGGATAATATATTAAGATTGAAAATCAAAACAGTTACTAATATTCATTACCGTTATTGTTATAGTTTTATTTTGAACCTAGTGCTTCATCGTTGTTGAAAATCTGTGAGCGGAAATGTGGAAATGTCTTTTCGAACGGATAACCAATATTTTGGATAAAAAAGTAATCCTGAATCAAAGCAATTTTTTTAGCCTTCAAAAATTCGGTAATGCACCCACGAGCAAATAAGGCTTATATTAGAATTCTGTTTTATCTCGATGTTCTAAAATTGCCTTTATTGAAAATTGTTAGATCCTCACACCTAAATCTTTCCCCTTATGTATATATAATATAGTGAAAGGGGCGACGCCACGCCCATATTACATCCAGATATGCCCCTTCCTAGTGCGACCCATTATTCCAAATTGTATAGTTTTCTTTATACTCTCGCAACAAAGTTGCTAAAGAGAGTATTATAGTTTTGTTCATATAACGGTTGTTTGTAACACCCAAAACTAAACGAGTTAGATATAGGGTTATATATACCAAAATGATCAGGGTGAAGAGTGGAGTTCAACTCCGAATGTCCGTCCGTCCGTCTGTGCAAGCTGTAACTTGAGTAAAAATTAAGATATCTTGATGAAACTTGGCACACTTATTTCTTGGCACCATAGGAAGGTTGTCGAAAATGAGCAAAATCGGACCACTGCCACGCCCACAAAATGGCGAAAACCGAAAACACATAAAGTGCCATAACTAAGCCATAAATTAAGCTATGGAAATAAAATTTGGGATGAAGGATCGCACTATGAAGGGGCATATTTGGATGAAATTTTTTTGGGGAAGTGGGCGTGGTCCGACCCCAAATAGGTTTTTTGTACATATCTCGCAAACCAATAGTGCTATATAAACCAAACTTTCTGCAGTCGTTTTTTTTTAGGCACTTCCTAATACAGTTCAAAAATTAAAGAAATCGGATAATAACCACGCTCACCTCCCATACAAAGGTTAGGTTGAAAACAAGTAAGGAAGTGCTAAGTTCGGGTGTAACCGAACATTTTATACTCTCGCAATTTATTGATGTAATTTTATAAGGATAACACAATTCGACCCATATATTCGGTATAAAGTTCAATAGAATAACGAAAATCATCATGAATAGTATATGGGGACTGAGGTAATTCCTAAACCGATTTCACTCGTTTTCACCACCAAGATACAATGTATCGAAGACTATACGCTCACTTAATTTAATATTACTTATAATTATGTATGTGGGATCTGGGGGAAGTTATGACCCGATTTTTACCATTTCAGGTACAGAGAGAAACTTTTATAAGAAAACAATTCAGACGGAATGAATTACATAAAAATATCTGAGGGATTTACTTATATTTTCGGTGAAAAATTACCTTTAGGCACTGAGTTCTTCATGTTCGATATCAGGGGCCTTGAATAGTCCGATTTTTCAATTTTTCCACAAGTGATGTCACAGCTCAAATACAGGATTTGTGTAAAGTTTTATTCCGCTATCTTAATTTGTTCCTAATGTATATATCTGTACTAATATTACAAAGAGGAAATGTTTGTTTTTTTGTTTGTTTGTCTCGAATAGGCTCCGAAACTACTGAACCGATTTGAAAAATGGAAAGCTATACTATCCCTGATAACTTAACTTCGATAATGTAAAAAAAATACCAAAAAATTTTCTTTAATCGCGAATGCTGCGAAAACGATTGAAGATATAACAAAGTGATGTACTACAATTTTGTAGAACTTATCATTATCTGCAAAAATCGTCGCGACATCATACCTCTAACTATTATAGTTTTGTCACAATAAGCGATTTTATATAAAAAAAAATTAATTGAAATACCACTACTTGAAAAGGCTCTTTATTTATACCTTAGTATTAATCCTTATCGAAATAAATGATTTATTATTTAAGATCGCTTCAAAACCTTTATATAACTTTTTGAATTATTAGATTCCGACATACCATTCAAAAGATATCACGAGTTAAAAATTTTGAAATTTTTGAATGGTCCTGTGCGGAATTAAAAATAATTGTCGCTTGATAATAATCTATACTAATATTATAAAGAGGAAATGTTTATTTTTTTGTTTGTTTGTGTCAAATAGGCTCCGAAACTACTGAACCGATTTGAAAAATTCTTTCACCGTTGGAAAGCTATACTATCCCTTAGTGACATAGGCTATATTTAGTTTAAAAAAAATAGGGCTCCTTACCAAGACTCCGATAATGTAAAAAAAAATACCAAAAAATTTTCTTTAATCGCGAATGCTGCGAAAACGATTGAAGATATAACAAAGTGATGTACTACAATTTTGTAGAACTTATCATTATCTACAAAAAACGTCCCGACATCATACCTCTAACTATTATAGTTTTGTCACAATAAGCGATTTTATATAAAAAAATTAATTAAATGCCACTACTTGAAAAGGCTCTTTATTTATACCTTTGTATTAATCCTTATCGAAATAAATGATTTATTATTTAAGATCGCTTCAAAACCTTTATATAACTTTTTGAATTATTATATTCTGACATACCATTCAAAAGATATCACGAGTTAAAAATTGAATGGTCCTGTACGGAATTAAAAATAATTATCGCTTGATAATAATATGATATAAAAATGAATTGCTGTTCGTTTGTGCCGCAAAAAAACGAGAACGGCCAAACCGATCTGGCTAATTTTAGTCTTGAAATATTCGTGGAAGGCCAGAAAAAGATTAGAAAGTGAGTAAATATGAAAAAATTTCGAGGAAGATAATAATAAGAGAATTTTATTCGAGTTGACAAGAAAAATATAAAAGAGAAAACAAAAAATTATAATTTGAAGGCTGTCATTGTTGCTTTGTTAAAATATTTTTGTTATTGTTCAATGTAACAAATAAGGAAAGGCTAAGTTCGGGTCCAACCGAACATTTTATACTCTCACAATTTATTGATGTAATTTTATTAAGATAACACACAATTTTACCTATATATTCGACATAAAGTCCAATAGAAAATCATCATATATAGTATATGAGGGCTGATGTAATTCCAGAACCAATTTCACTCATTTTCACCACCAAGGTTAACAGGAATAGGGGCGACTT
Source organism: Zeugodacus cucurbitae (assembly GCF_028554725.1). Lineage (NCBI taxonomy): Eukaryota > Metazoa > Arthropoda > Insecta > Diptera > Tephritidae > Zeugodacus > Zeugodacus cucurbitae. Next base: position 39,147,624 of record NC_071668.1, read on the forward strand.
GGCACCTGCTAGTAGGCAAACATACGGCACATTCGGCCTTGAAATTACTCCTAAATTGCAAATGAACGAAACACCAGTCAGCAAAATCGTCAAAAATAGCGCTTTAACGAAAATTTTCCAAATATTCAAGAAGTCGTTGGAGGTACTGCACAGGACTTTAAAAGATCTTGATTGTCGATGAACGTTTTTGGTAGAGCCAGGATTCTGTTAGTAGGTGATTTACGCCAGACTCTTCCAATTATTCCTGGATCAACTGTTACTGACGGGCTAATCGCATGCCTAAAATCATTTAATTTGTGGCGACACATAAAGAATCGCCAAATTAATAGTTGGCAGTTGACACCTCGATGAATTAATAGCATTTCCAACAGATTTCCGTCACTTCATTGACTCGAAAGAGAAGTTTTCCTGACATGAAACCTCAATATGATAACCATAAATGACTGATTGAATGACCTATATTGGTGGTAAAAAAAATATCGATGATCTTAATGCGACAATTTAGAATTTCGGTCCAAGAGAGTTGACACAGCTACTAACCAGGATGACGTAGTCAATTATCCCAAACTATTTAAAATTGCCTGTACTTTGCAATTAAAAGTAGTTTGAGTTGTAATCATGCTGCGTAACATAAATCAACCTCGAGTAATCAATATCGTCGCCGAAGCCAAGATTGGACCAACTTAATTTAATGTATACCTTAGCCACAAAAACGTGTGGCCGGGTCTGCTAGTGTATTATAAAGAGAACGAATCAAAAGAATTCAAAATTAAGTTATATGGGAAGTAGACGCAGTTGTAAACCGATTTCGCCCATATTCCACCCGTGTCATCAGGGTGTCAAGAAAGTGTTATATACCGAATTTCATTGAAATCGGTCGAATCGTTCTTGAGATATGGTTTTTGACCCATAAGTGGGCGACGCCACGCCCATTCTCCATTTTGTAGCTTCCTTCTGCCATTTCTTATGTAATTTTTGGTGTTTCTGACGTTTTTCGTTAGTGAGTTATCGCACTTTTAGTAATTTTCAACCTAACCTTTGTATGGGAGGTGGGCGTGGTTATTATCCGATTTCTTTCACTTTTGGACTGTATAAGGAAATGGCTAAAATAAACGACTGCAGAAAGTATGGTTTACTCACTTTTCAAAAACAATTACATCCAAATGTGCCCCTCCCTAATGGGATCCCATGTTCCAAATTTCATATTCATAACTTTATTTATGGCTTAGTTATGACACTGTATAGGTTTTCGGTTTCCGCCAATTTGTGGGCGTGGCAGTGGACCGATTTTGCCCATTTTCGAAAGCAACCTCCTCTGGGAGCCAAGGAACATGTGTTCCAAGTTTCATTAAGATATCTTAATATTTACTCAAGTTATCGCTTGCACGGACAGACGGACGGACAGACATCCGGATTTCAAATCCTCTCGTCATCCTGATCATTTATATATATATAACGCCATATCTAACTCTTATATTTCTTGGACAAACAACCGTTATGTGAACAAAACTATAATACTCTCTTAGCAACTTGTGATGCTAAATTAAAAAATTAATTAATATTTTAATGTCATTCATTTGCTTTAATTTAACAGCACTTACTAGCTGTAAAGAAACACTCCACGCAGCTGTTGACCGAAGCTGTGCCAATTTTTTCGAAAGTTAATAGCGAAAATATGCTGTGATTAAACAATGTGACCAACAGATGGCTCTAAAAAAATTATAAAATGAAGATTTTAATTTCAATAAAAAAACTGTATTTAAATTAATTTATGTAATGTTGTTATATGTACGAAGAGTTAAAAAGTTTAACGTATTATAATGTGTGTGTGAAAACTAAAAAAGAAATAGTTTTTGTTGTTTTAACAGCAAAGAGGAACGCCACACTTGAGAATTTTAGTTAATAGAGTCCCAAGTTTGTATAGTCTACAAAGTCCAACCTAACCCAGCGCCCGTTTTGTTTATACCGTTTCGCATTAGCAAATATAGGATTAAACGTGTAGACTACTTGCTGAGATCCTATCAATCATGTGTACAGCAGTAATACAAATGTGACAAAACAATGATACAATTGTCTCATATACCACTTCTTTGAGCAGTGGTTTACTTTATATGATTCCATCAGAATGTTTGAAAGATTTACTTATAGCTGTTGTAGCAGCAAGATTAGGAATCTCTAAATCCTTTTTTTCTGTGCCCTCCAACAACTGCAACTTCCAATTGGTTCAAATTCCATACAAGACGATAAGCAACGCACACATACATATTAAATTGTGATTGATTTCACATTTATTGTCACAAAATATTCTTCCACTTTTTTTCAATTCAACAGGCACTCCTTAGCTTTTCTAATCTATTTCTTGTAAAAAGTTCAAAATTACAGTAAGATTCAGGTGTTAGGATCAAACCATGTTTAATAAAGGCAATTTTAGAACACCGAAATAAAGCAGAATTCTAATATACGCCTTATTTGCTCGTGGGTGTATTTAAGTTCAATACCGTACTTTTAAAGGCGAGAAAAATTGATTTGATTCATGATTGATTCTAACAGGCGTTTCCAAATTTCCGTTCACAAATCTTAAACCACGTTGAAGCACTATGTTAAGAATAAAAATATGAGAATAACGGCAAAGAATATCAGTAACTGTTTTGATATTCAATCTCAATATATTAACCTATAAGTAGGCACAAAAATCTTCTTCTTCATCTTGACTGGCGTAGACACAGCTTACGCGGTTATAGCCGAGTCCATAACAGCGCGCCACGCATCTCTCCTTTTGGCAGTTTGGCGCCAATTGGTTATACGAAGCGAAGCCAGGTCCCTCTCCACCTGGTCCTTCCATCGGAGTGGAGGTCTCCCTCTTCCTCGGCTTCCACGAGCGGGTACTACATCGAAAACTTTCAGAGCTGGGGCATTTTCGTCCATTCGAACAACATGACCTTGCCAGCCTAGCCGCTGTCTTTTTATTCGCTGGACTATGTCTATGTCGTCGAATAACACACAGCTCATCATTTCATATTTTGCGGTATTCGCCGTTGCCAATGTTTAAGGGACCATAAATCTTCCGCAAAACCTTTCTCTCGAAAACTCCTAGTGCCGTCTCATCGGATGTTGACACCGTCCACGCTTCTGCACCATAAAGTAAGACGGGAATGATGAGGGACTTGTAGAGTTTAGTTTTTTTTTTTAGTTTAGTCACGACATCATACCTCTAACTATTATAGTTTTGTCACAATAAGCGATTTTATATAAAAAAATTAATTAAAATGCCATTACTTGAAAAGGCTCTTTATTTATACCTTTGTATTAATCCTTATCGAAATAAATGATTTATTATTTAAGATCGCTTCAAAACCTTTATATAACTTTTTGAATTATTAGATTCTGACATACCATTCAAAAGGTATCACGAGTTAAAAATTATGAAATTTTTGAATGGTCCTGTACGGAATTAAAAATAATTATCGCTTGATAATAATATGATATAAAAATGAATTGCTGTTCGTTTGTTCCGCAAAAAAACGAGAACGGCCAAACCGATCTGGCTAATTTTAGTCTTGAAATATTCGTGGAAAGCCAGAAAAAGATTAGAAAGTGAGTAAATATGAAAAAATTTCGAGGAAGATAATAATAAGAGAATTTTATTCGAGTTGACAAGAAAAATATAAAAGAGAAAACAAAAAATTATAATTTGAAGGTTGTCATTGGTGCTTTGTTAAAATATTTTTGTTATTGTTCAATGTAACAAATAAGGAAAGGCTAAGTTCGGGTCCAACCGAACATTTTATACTCTCACAATTTATTGATGTAATTTTATTAAGATAACACACAATTTTACCTATATATTCGACATAAAGTCCAATAGAAAATCATCATATATAGTATATGAGGGCTGATGTAATTCCAGAACCAATTTCACTCATTTTCACCACCAAGGTTAACGGGAATAGGGGCGACTTGGCGCCTGTTAGTAGGCAAACATACGGCACATTCGGCCTTGAAATTACTCCTAAATTGCAAATGAACGAAACACCAGTCAGCAAAATCGTCAAAAATAGCGCTTTAACGAAAATTTTCCAAATATTCAAGAAGTCGTTGGAGGTACTGCACAGGACTTTAAAAGATCTTGATTGTCGATGAACGTTTTTGGTAGAGCCAGGATTCTGTTAGTAGGTGATTTACGCCAGACTCTTCCAATTATTCCTGGATCAACTGTTACTGACGGGCTAATCGCATGCCTAAAATCATTTAATTTGTGGCGACACATAAAGAATCGCCAAATTACCAACTAACATATTAGTGTTTTTGCAACAATACCAAATTGCGATTGTAGAAATAGTTGGAAGTTGACACCTCGATGGATTAATAGCATTTCCAACAGATTTCCGTCACTTCATTGACTCGAAAGAGAAGTTTTCCTGACATGAAACCTCAATATGATAACCATAAATGACTGATTGAATGACCTATATTGGTGGTAAAAAAAAATATCGATGATCTTAATGCGACAATTTAGAATTTCGGTCCAAGAGAGTTGACACAGCTACTAACCAGGATGACGTAGTCAATTATCCCAAACTATTTAAAATTGCCTGTACTTTGCAATTAAAAGTAGTTTGAGTTGTAATCATGCTGCGTAACATAAATCAACCTCGAGTAATCAATATCGTCGCCGAAGCCAAGATTGGACCAACTTAATTTAATGTATACCTTAGCCACAAAAACGTGTGGCCGGGTCTGCTAGTGTATTATAAAGCGAACGAATCAAAAGAATTCAAAATTAAGTTATATGGGAAGTAGACGTAGTTGTAAACCGATTTCGCCCATAAGTGGGCGACGCCACGCCCATTTTCCATTTTGTAGCTTCCTTCTGCCATTTCTTATGTAATTTTTGGTGTTTCTGACGTTTTTCGTTAGTGAGTTATCGCACTTTTAGTAATTTTCAACCTAACCTTTGTATGGGAGGTGGGCGTGGTTATTATCCGATTTCTTTCACTTTTGGACTGTATAAGGAAATGGCTAAAATAAACGACTGCAGAAAGTATGGTTTACTCACTTTTCAAAAACAATTACATCCAAATGTGCCCCTCCCTAATGGGATCCCATGTTCCAAATTTCATATTCATAACTTTATTTATGGCTTAGTTATGACACCGTATAGGTTTTCGGTTTCCGCCAATTTGTGGGCGTGGCAGTGGACCGATTTTGCCCATTTTCGAAAGCAACCTCCTCTGGGTGCCAAGGAACATGTGTTCCAAGTTTCATTAAGATATCTTAATATTTACTCAAGTTATCGCTTGCACGGACAGACGGACGGACAGACATTCGGATTTCAAATCCTCTCGTCATCCTGATCATTTATATATATATAACGCCATATCTAACTCTTATATTTCTTGGACAAACAACCGTTATGTGAACAAAACTATAATACTCTCTTAGCAACTTGTGATGATAAATTAAAAAATTAATTAATATTTTAATGTCATTCATTTGCTTTAATTTAACAGCACTTACTAGCTGTAAAGAAACACTCCACGCAGCTGTTGACCGAAGCTGTGCCAATTTTTTCGAAAGTTAATAGCGAAAATATGCTGTGATTAAACAATGTGACCAACAGATGGCTCTAAAAAAATTATAAAATGAAGATTTTAATTTCAATAAAAAAACTGTATTTAAATTAATTTATGTAATGTTGTTATATGTACGAAGAGTTAAAAAGTTTAACGTATTATAATGTGTGTGTGAAAACTAAAAAAGAAATAGTTTTTGTTGTTTTAACAGCAAAGAGGAACGCCACACTTGAGAATTTTAGTTAATAGAGTCCCAAGTTTGTATAGTCTACAAAGTCCAACCTAACCCAGCGCCCGTTTTGTTTATACCGTTTCGCATTAGCAAATATAGGATTAAACGTGTAGACTACTTGCTGAGATCCTATCAATCATGTGTACAGCAGTAATACAAATGTGACAAAACAATGATACAATTGTCTCATATACCACTTCTTTGAGCAGTGGTTTACTTTATATGATTCCATCAGAATGTTTGAAAGATTTACTTATAGCTGTTGTAGCAGCAAGATTAGGAATCTCTAAATCCTTTTTTTCTGTGCCCTCCAACAACTGCAACTTCCAATTGGTTCAAATTCCATACAAGACGATAAGCAACGCACACATACATATTAAATTGTGATTGATTTCACATTTATTGTCACAAAATATTCTTCCACTTTTTTTCAATTCAACAGGCACTCCTTAGCTTTTCTAATCTATTTCTTGTAAAAAGTTCAAAATTACAGTAAGATTCAGGTGTTAGGATCAAACCATGTTTAATAAAGGCAATTTTAGAACACCGAAATAAAGCAGAATTCTAATATACGCCTTATTTGCTCGTGGGTGTATTTAAGTTCAATACCGTACTTTTAAAGGCGAGAAAAATTGATTTGATTCATGATTGATTCTAACAGGCGTTTCCAAATTTCCGTTCACAAATCTTAAACCACGTTGAAGCACTATGTTAAGAATAAAAATATGAGAATAACGGCAAAGAATATCAGTAACTGTTTTGATATTCAATCTCAATATATTAACCTATAAGTAGGCACAAAAATCTTCTTCTTCTTCTTGACTGGCGTAGACACAGCTTACGCGGTTATAGCCGAGTCCATAACAGCGCGCCACGCATCTCTCCTTTTGGCAGTTTGGCGCCAATTGGTTATACGAAGCGAAGCCAGGTCCCTCTCCACCTGGTCCTTCCATCGGAGTGGAGGTCTCCCTCTTCCTCGGCTTCCACGAGCGGGTACTACATCGAAAACTTTCAGAGCTGGGGCATTTTCGTCCATTCGAACAACATGACCTTGCCAGCCTAGCCGCTGTCTTTTTATTCGCTGGACTATGTCTATGTCGTCGAATAACACACAGCTCATCATTTCATATTTTGCGGTATTCGCCGTTGCCAATGTTTAAGGGACCATAAATCTTCCGCAAAACCTTTCTCTCGAAAACTCCTAGTGCCGTCTCATCGGATGTTGACACCGTCCACGCTTCTGCACCATAAAGTAAGACGGGAATGATGAGGGACTTGTAGAGTTTAGTTTTTTTTTTTTAGTTTAGTCACGACATCATACCTCTAACTATTATAGTTTTGTCACAATAAGCGATTTTATATAAAAAAATTAATTAAAATGCCATTACTTGAAAAGGCTCTTTATTTATACCTTTGTATTAATCCTTATCGAAATAAATGATTTATTATTTAAGATCGCTTCAAAACCTTTATATAACTTTTTGAATTATTAGATTCTGACATACCATTCAAAAGGTATCACGAGTTAAAAATTATGAAATTTTTGAATGGTCCTGTACGGAATTAAAAATAATTATCGCTTGATAATAATATGATATAAAAATGAATTGCTGTTCGTTTGTTCCGCAAAAAAACGAGAACGGCCAAACCGATCTGGCTAATTTTAGTCTTGAAATATTCGTGGAAAGCCAGAAAAAGATTAGAAAGTGAGTAAATATGAAAAAATTTCGAGGAAGATAATAATAAGAGAATTTTATTCGAGTTGACAAGAAAAATATAAAAGAGAAAACAAAAAATTATAATTTGAAGGTTGTCATTGGTGCTTTGTTAAAATATTTTTGTTATTGTTCAATGTAACAAATAAGGAAAGGCTAAGTTCGGGTCCAACCGAACATTTTATACTCTCACAATTTATTGATGTAATTTTATTAAGATAACACACAATTTTACCTATATATTCGACATAAAGTCCAATAGAAAATCATCATATATAGTATATGAGGGCTGATGTAATTCCAGAACCAATTTCACTCATTTTCACCACCAAGGTTAACGGGAATAGGGGCGACTTGGCACCTGTTAGTAGGCAAACATACGGCACATTCGGCCTTGAAATTACTCCTAAATTGCAAATGAACGAAACACCAGTCAGCAAAATCGTCAAAAATAGCGCTTTAACGAAAAATTCTGACATGAAACCTCAATATGATAACCATAAATGACTGATTGAATGACCTATATTGGTGGTAAAAAAAAATATCGATGATCTTAATGCGACAATTTAGAATTTCGGTCCAAGAGAGTTGACACAGCTACTAACCAGGATGGCGTAGTCAATTATCCCAAACTATTTAAAATTGCATGTACTTTGCAATTAAAAGTAGTTTGAGTTGTAATCATGCTGCGTAACATAAATCAACCTCGAGTAATCAATATCGTCGCCGAAGCCAAGATTGGACCAACTTAATTTAATGTATACCTTAGCCACAAAAACGTGTGGCCGGGTCTGCTAGTGTATTATAAAGCGAACGAATCAAAAGAATTCAAAATTAAGTTATATGGGAAGTAGACGTAGTTGTAAACCGATTTCGCCCATATTCCACCCGTGTCATCAGGGTGTCAAGAAAGTGTTATATACCGAATTTCATTGAAATCGGTCGAATCGTTCTTGAGATATGGTTTTTGACCCATAATTGGGGGACGCCACGCCCATTTTCCATTTTGTAGCTTCCTTCTGCCATTTCTTATGTAATTTTTGGTGTTTCTGACGTTTTTCGTTAGTGAGTTATCGCACTTTTAGTAATTTTCAACGTAACCTTTGTATGGGAGGTGGGCGTGGTTATTATCCGATTTCTTTCACTTTTGGACTGTATAAGGAAATGGCTAAAATAAACGACTGCAGAAAGTATGGTTTACTCACCTTTCAAAAACAATTACATCCAAATGTGCCCCTCCCTAATGGGATCCCATGTTCCAAATTTCATATTCATAACTTTATTTATGGCTTAGTTATGACACCGTATAGGTTTTCGGTTTCCGCCAATTTGTGGGCGTGGCAGTGGACCGATTTTGCCCATTTTCGAAAGCAACCTCCTCTGGGAGCCAAGGAACATGTGTTCCAAGTTTCATTAAGATATCTTAATATTTACTCAAGTTATCGCTTGCACGGACAGACGGACGGACAGACATTCGGATTTCAAATCCTCTCGTCATCCTGATCATTTATATATATATAACGCCATATCTAACTCTTATATTTCTTGGACAAACAACCGTTATGTGAACAAAACTATAATACTCTCTTAGCAACTTGTGATGCTAAATTAAAAAATTAATTAATATTTTAATGTCATTCATTTGCTTTAATTTAACAGCACTTACTAGCTGTAAAGAAACACTCCACGCAGCTGTTGACCGAAGCTGTGCCAATTTTTTCGAAATTTAATAGCGAAAATATGCTGTGATTAAACAATGTGACCAACAGATGGCTCTAAAAAAAATTATAAAATGAAGATTTTAATTTCAATAAAAAAGCTGTATTTAAATTAATTTATGTAATGTTGTTATATGTACGAAGAGTTAAAAAGTTTAACGTATTATAATGTATGTGTGAAAACTAAAAAAGAAATAGTTTTTGTTGTTTTAACAGCAAAGAGGAACGCCACACTTGAGAATTTTAGTTAATAGAGTCCCAAGTTTGTATAGTCTACAAAGTCCAACCTAACCCAGCGCCCGTTTTGTTTATACCGTTTCGCATTAGCAAGTATAGGAATAAACTTGTAGACTACTTGCTGAGATCCTATCAATCATGTGTACAGCAGTAATACAAATGTGACAAAACAATGATACAATTGTCTCATATACCACTTCTTTGAGCAGTGGTTTACTTTATATGATTCCATCAGAATGTTTGAAAGATTTACTTATAGCTGTTGTAGCAGCAAGATTAGGAATCTCTAAATCCTTTTTTTCTGTGCCCTCCAACAACTGCAACTTCCAATTGGTTCAAATTCCATACAAGACGATAAGCAACGCACACATACATATTAAATTGTGATTGATTTCACATTTATTGTCACAAAATATTCTTCCACTTTTTTCAATTCAACAGGCACTCCTTAGCTTTTCTAATCTATTTCTTGTAAAAAGTTCAAAATTACAGTAAGATTCAGGTGTTAAGATCAAACCATTTTTAATAAAGGCAATTTTAGAACACCGAAATAAAGCAGAATTCTAATATACGCCTTATTTGCTCGTGGGTGTATTTAAGTTCAATACCGTACTTTTAAAGGCGAGAAAAATTGCTTTGATTCATGATTGATTCTAACAGACGTTTCCAAATTTCCGTTCACAAATCTTAAACCACGTTGAAGCACTATGTTAAGAATAAAAATATGAGAATAACGGCAAAGAATATCAGTAACTGTTTTGATATTCAATCTCAATATATTAACCTATAAGTAGCCACAAAAATCTTCTTCTTCTTCTTGACTGGCGTAGACACAGCTTACGCGGTTATAGCCGAGTCCATAACAGCGCGCCACGCATCTCTCCTTTTGGCAGTTTGGCGCCAATTGGTTATACGAAGCGAAGCCAGGTCCGTCTCCACCTGGTCCTTCCATCGGAGTGGAGGTCTCCCTCTTCCTCGGCTTCCACGAGCGGGTACTACATCGAAAACTTTCAGAGCTGGGGCATTTTCGTCCATTCGAACAACATGACCTTGCCAGCCTAGCCGCTGTCTTTTTATTCGCTGGACTATGTCTATGTCGTCGAATAACACACAGCTCATCATTTCATATTTTGCGGTATTCGCCGTTGCCAATGTTTAAGGGACCATAAATCTTCCGCAAAACCTTTCTCTCGAAAACTCCTAGTGCCGTCTCATCGGATGTTGACACCGTCCACGCTTCTGCACCATAAAGTAAGACGGGAATGATGAGGGACTTGTAGAGTTTAGTTTTTGTTCGTCGAGAGAGGACTTTACTTTTCAATTGCCTACTCAGTCCATAGTAGCACCTGTTGGCAAGAGTGATTCTGTGTTGGACTTCAAGGCTGGCATTATTATCGGGGTTGATGCTGGTTCCTAGGTATACGAAATTATCTACAACTTCAAAGTTATGACTGCCAACAGTGATGTGGGAGGCAAGACGCGAATGCGCTGACTGTTTGTTTGATGACAGGAGATATTTCGTCTTGTCTTCGTTCACCACCAGATCCATTCGCTTCGCTTCCTTATCCAGGCGGGAAAAAGCAGAACTAACGGCGCGGGTGTTGTTTCCAATGATATCGATATCATCGGCGTACGCCAGTAGCTGTACACTCTTATAAAAAATTGTACCTTCTCTGTTTAGCTCTGCGGCTCGAACTATTTTTTCCCGCATCAGGTTAAAGAAGTCACACGATAACGAGTCACCTTGTCTGAAACCTCGTTTGGTATCGAACGGCTCGGAGAGGTCCTTCCCGAACCTGACGTAGCTTTTGGTGTTGCTCAACGTCAGCTTACAAAGCCGTATTAGTTTTGCGGGGATACCAAATCAGACATCGCAGCCGGGCGTGCTTCCTTCCGACCATATTCCGCAATGAAGCTGATGCATGCACCTTATCAGCTCTTCGCCGCCATATTTGAATAGCTCGGCTGGCAATCCATCGGACCCCGCCGCCTTGTTGTTCCTCAAGCGGGAAATTGCTATTCTAATTCCTTCACGGTCAGGCAATGGAACATCTGTTCCATCGTTGTCGATTGGGGAATCGGGTTCGCCATCTCCTGGTGTTGTACTTTCACTGCTATTCAGCAGGCTGGAGAAGTGTTCCCTCCACAAATACAGTATACTCTGGTCATCAACAACTAGATCATCTCTGGGGGTCCTACAGGAGTGTGCTCCGGTCTTGAAACCTTCAGTTAGTGTTTTCGTAAAATTTTCGAGCATTACCCCTGTCGGCCAGCTTGTCAAGCTCTTCATACTCACGCATTTCGGCCTCTTTCTTTTTATACTCTCGCAACAAAAGTTGCTACGAGAGTATTATAGTTTTGTTCACATAACGGTTGTTTGTAACACCTAAAACTAAAAGAGCTAGATATAGAGTCATATATACCAAAGTGATCAGGATGACGAGTAGATTTGAAATCCGGATGTCAGTCCGTCCGTCCGTCTGTCCGTCTGTGCAAGCTGTAACTTGAGTAAAAATTTAGATATCTTGACGAAACTTGGCACAAATATTCCTTGGCACCATAAGAAGATCAAGTTCGAAAATGGGCAGAATCGGACCATTGCCACGCCCGCAAAATGGCAAAAACCAAAAACACATAAAGTGTCATAACTAAGCCATAAATGAAGATATAAAAGTAAAATTTGGGATAAAGGATCGCACTAAGAGCGGGCAGATTTGGATGTATTTTTTTTTGGGGAAGGGGGCGTGGCTTCGCCCACAAATCGGTTATTTGTACTTAACTCGCAAACTAATAAAGCTATATAAACCAAACTTTCTGCAGTCGGGTCTCTTACCTACCCCACCACACACCATAAAAATAGTTGAAATCGGATAATAACCACACCCACCTCCCATACAAAGGTTAGGTTGAAAATTACTAAAAGTGGGTTAACTAACTAACGAGATACGTCAGAAACGCTAAATTTTGCAGAAGAAATAGCAGAAGGGAGCTGTACTTAGATTATTTTACAAAATGGAAAATGGGCGTGGATCGCCCACTTGTGTGTCAAAAACCATATTTCAGGAACTACTCGACCGATTCGAATGAAATTCGGTATATAATATTTTCTTGACACCCTGATAACACGGACAAAAAATGGGCGAAATCGGTTCACAACTACTACTACTTTCCTTATAACTCAATTTTGAAATCCATCTTATTCCTTCACTTTATAAGATAAACATAAGGAACCAATGAAGATAACGGAATAAAACTTTACACAATTAGTGCATAATCATCTCTGGCTTCACTTGTGAAAAAATTGTCGAAAACGGACCATAACTTTTCAAGGCCCCAGATATCGAACATGTTGAACTCAGCGCCTAAGGATAAATTTTAACCGAAAATATGGGTAAATCTCTCAGATATCTCAATTTAATTCAGAGGAAATTGTCTTCTTCTAATAGTGTGTCTCTGTTCCAAAAATTATTAAAATCGGGTCATAACATTTCCATATACCTCATTGTAGGTTTTTCAAAAGTATCTTCTCCTGGCTCCCATATACCTAATTATAGGTTTTTCAAAAATACGGTGAGCTTTATTCCGCATATATGTATTGGTTAATATGTGAGCTATCTTAGCAAAATTAAGTGAGCGTATCGTCTTGGATATAGTGTACCTTGCTGATGAAAATGAATGAAATCGGTTCAAGAAATATCTCAGCCCTCATATACTATATATGACGATTGATGGATTAATTTGTATGTTATCTTAATAAAATTTCTTCAATAAATTGCGAGAGTATAAAATGTTCGGTTGCACCCGAACTTAGCCTTTCCTTACTTGTTTTGTCTGAAAATGCGTCTGGCTTCCCTCTTCAGCTCAAGCAAAAAAATTAAACACAGTTGTGAAGCTGTGTGTGTTGTGAACTCGTGAAGTTGCTTACAGGCAACATCGGGGTCAAAAGGGTTAAACATAGTGGGTTAAACTACTCAATAGCCTAAATCTCGTGATTTAGTGTCGGTACTGAGAATTATTTTTAATTTTTTAGTTTAATGTGTTTAGCGTGTTTTTTAGTTTTCAAAATTTATTTTTAACTGTTTAGTTTAATGTATTGCGCACAACAGCACTGCTAACAAGTAAGGAAGGGTTAAGTTCGGGTTCGAACCAATAATGATTGACCCACACATTCGTCATTTATATGGTATAAAGTCTATTGAAAGTTGGAAACCCTTAGTGTGTCTCTGTAATATGTATGCCCGTATATTACGTATTTTTATATAAATCAAATTCTTATTAGTTCAAACACTCATAATTTGTGTTTTCATAGTTTCACAGCAGTGCCTCTAGTTAGCAGCATCATTGTTATTCCTCTAAATTTACATACATATAAATTCCCTCCTTAACTGCCTCATTCGCTTAAATGCCTGTAACATTTAAGTCACAACTAAAAAAATATTCGCAATTTTCCGAACGATGAACGAAAAATTACTAACTTTTTAATCATAATTAATTAAGTCGTTAATGAATAAAGTATACCAGTAATGTATGAAATAAATGTAACTTTATTCTGCAAAACAAATTTTAGCGTACGTACTACATACACGTCGATTCACTTGAATATTAGGTACATACGTACATATTTTATTTTTAAGTTACGAGCATATATCTCTTCATTTAGACATCGCAGAAACTTCTTTAAGCTTTGTTTTAAAGATCGGTCTATTTTGAGCAAAAAATGTGAGAATGAATCATATACCTTTTCTTATTTGCTTTATATGAAAAGATATAGGCTCGTAACTTCAAAATAAAATACACACCTCGTCAATGGGCTAGACGCATCCGTACTTATATATACATATATATATTTGGCATAGAAACCGCTTAAGCGATTATAGCCGAATCCACCAGAGCGCGCCACTCGTTCCTCCTTTTTGCTTTTTGGCGCCAACTGGAAACACCAAGTGAAGCCAGGTCACTTTGCACTTGGTCTTTCCACCGGAGTGGAGGTCGTCCTCTTCCGCGGCTTCCTCCAGCGGGTACTGCATCGAACACTTTCAGAGCTGGAGTGTTTTCATCCATTCGTACCACATGTCCTAGCCAGCATAGCCGCTGTCTTTTTATTCGCTGAACTATGTCAATGTCGTCGTATAAATCGTACAGCTCATCGTTCCATCGTCTGCGGTATTCGCCGTTGCCAATGCTCAGAGGACCATAATTCTTAAGCAAAACCTTTCTCTCGAAAACCCCAAGAGTCGTCTCATCGGATGTTGTCATCGTCCACGCTTCGGCGCCATACATCAGGACGGGAATAATGAGTGATTTGTAGAGTTTGATTTATGTTCGTCGAGAGAGGACTTTACTGTTCAATTGCCTACTCAGTCCAAAGTAACACCTGTTGGCAAGAGTGATTCTGCGTTGGATTTCAAGGCTGACATTGTTGGTGTTGTTTACGCTGGTTCCCAAGTAGACGAAACTATCTACTACTTCAAAGTTTTGACTGTCAACAGTGAGTCTAGTCTAGTCTGGAAAAAGAAGAACAAACGGCGCGGTTGTTGCTTCCGATGATATCAATATCATCGGCATACGCCAGCAGCTGTACACTTTTGTAGAAGATTGTATCTTCTCTATTTAGCTCTGCAGCTCGTATTATTTTTTCCAGTAATAGATTGAAGAAGTCGCACGACAGTGAGTCACCCTGTCTGAAGCCTCGTTTGGTATCGAACGGCTCGGAGAGGTCCTTCCCGATCCTGACGTAGCTTATGGGGTTGCTCAACGTCAGTTTACATAGCCGTATTAGTTTTGCTGGGATACCAAATTCTGACATCGCGGCATAAAGGCAGCTCCTTTTCGTGCTATCGATGGCAGCTTTAAAATCGATGAAAAGATGGTGAGTATCGATTCTTTTCTCTCGGGTCTTTTCCAAGATTTGGCGCATGGTGAATATCTGGTGCAATCAGTTCGTTGACGGTGGGCTTTAGACTTTCACACAATACGCTCGACAAGACCTTATATGCGATATTGAGGAGACTTATACCACGGTAATTTGCGCAGATTGTGGGGTCTCCCTTTTTATGGATTGGGCAGAGCACACTGAGATTCCAATCGTCGGGCATGTTTTTTTCCGACCATATTCTACAAAGAAGCTGATGCATGCACCTTATCAGTTCTTCGCCGCCGTATTTGAGTAGCTCGGCTGGTAGTCCATCGGCCCCCGCCGCTTTGTTGTTCTTCAAGCGGGTAATTGCTATTCGAATTTCTTCATGGACGGGTAATGGAATATCTATTCCATCGTCATCGATTGGGGAATCGGGTTCGCCATCTCCTGGTGTTGTACTTTCACTGCCATTCAGCAGGTCGGAGAAGTGTTCTCTCCATAATCGCAGTATGCTCTGGACATCCGTTACCAGATTACCTCCTCGGTCCCTACATGATAATGCTCCGGTCTTGAAACCTTCTGTAAATCGCCTGATCTTTTCATAAAATTTTCGACCATTACCCATGTCGGTCAGCTTTTCAAGGTTTTTGTACTCACGCATTTCGGCCTCATTCTTTTTACGTCTGCAAATGCGTCTCGCTTCACTCTTCAGTTCTCGATATCTGTCCCACCCCGAACTCATCCGTACTTACAGTAGTATTTTAGCTTTTATTTTGGATTCAATTAAATAAACGTTGATATGCAAAACCCTTGGTTATTCAATCCTTTTTTTGGGATAATATTCAAAAGATTTAAAAAAATTAACGAGATTGTGTTTTAAAAAAATTTTTTAGTCCTAGAATAAACGCACTTGAAATACAGTAGTTTTCCGAAATAACGAATATTCGTTTTAACGAAAACCGCTTATAACGAACAAGCAAATTTGTTACATTGAGTACCGTAAATAACGAACATCGAGAATTTGTAAGTACTCAGTTTAACGAACAATATGAAGAAGTCAAGGAAAGAGGAAAAAATTAAACAACATCGAACCAGAATTAAAAATAAATCTGGAAGAAATTCAAAAGAAATGTGCAAATTGAAAAAATGTTGAATTTTATAAAAAAGCTTAAAATTATTGATCAGCTCCAAATAGAAGTATGAGTGTCAGAATTGGTCCATTTTGGAAGAATTTATTGGATTTGAATTTTTTTGTTATGATTTTTAATTTTTTAACAAATAATTAATAAAACAATTTATTAAACTGTGGTTTACGGATATATAACTCATTTTTATTGATAAAAATACCTCTTAGTGAGTACTCGAATTAACGAAAAATTCGATATAGCGAACAGGCCTGACAATTAATGTGTGTAATGGATTTGAATTTTTTTGTTATGATTTTTCATTTTTTAACAAATAATTAATAAAACAATTTATTAAACTGTGGTTTACGGATATATAACTCATTTTTATTGATAAAAATACCTCTAAGTGAGTACTCGAATTAACGAAAAATTCGATATAGCGAACAGGCCTGACAATTAATGTGTTCGTTATTTCGGAAAACTACTGTAATTAATTTTTCGAAAAAAGAGCTTATTTACACTTTTGTATTTAGTCAGTGTCATTATTAAACTTATTAGGATAAAATGAAAAATATTTTTAGTAAAGTGTACTGCTTCCTTTGTTTCGTCCTTGAATGATATAGAGACTCTATGTAATTTAGCGTATTTTCAAGCAAGTGTTATTGCTATAATTAATATTTCTTTATTTTCGTATTGCTTTCCTTCTTCACAAACTTTCCATGAAGGTCAACTTCAAACATTTTCAATTACGTTAAGATTCGGAGAATATGATAGCAAGTCATGATATTAGCGTTTTGACTCGAAATAAATGACTTAACTAATCGAAAGTTGTGAATCGGGGCCTTATGTTGTTGAAAAATCCATTGGGGAGATCTGCAGAGATCTTACGAGTATAACAATAGAAAAACTTACTTTAATGTTGTTTTGAAGCACAGTTCATTTTCTGATCAATAAAAATAAAATCAATTGTTCTATAAAACGTAATGGCATCCCGTACCATTACCCACTTATGATGCCGGCTTAAACTCACTTGAAAATAGTATTGAAAGCCAAAGGTCCCTCCAAATTAAAACGTTTTTTACGAGAGTTGTATTGTGGAATTGTATGAGGATTATTTTTGTGGAAGATCTTAACCCTCTAACTGGTTCCTTTATGGGTCAATTTGACCTTTTTTTCGAGAAAATCAAAAAATATCCTTTAAAAAAGGACATTTAAGGATTAAAATATTCTACGAAAATGTTTGGCGGAAAATTTCAGTGGGGGTCACCAAAGACACCATTGTTGTAAATAAAGCTCTTTACGATTGATAAAAAAATTATAATTTTTTTTAATAGTGGTTTATTATAGTATGTACATATTTTTTTTTTTGCTTCAGCAGTAGTAGGACAATGGATTAAAGATTAAACTAAATATGCTTTCCTGTATTTAGCTTGACGTGAATGTTTCGATGTGTCAAGGTTTCTGTACAAGCCCCATACGTATTCAGCAAGCATTACAGTTTGGGATTTCCCTTTGAATCTTTCTTCCAATACCTTTATATCCTGATGAAGCCTTTCACCGTGTTCATCTGAAACCGCTCCAAGGTTTTCCTTAAACAAATTTAGATGAGAGTGCAAAAAATGCAGCTTTAGTGACATCTTAACGCCAATATTGTTAAAACCGATTAGCATGCTTTCAATATTTTCTGCATAGTTTTGTGCTTTTGAGTTTCCAAGGAATTCAGAATAACAAGCTGCATAAAGTCAAATGCTGTCTTTTGCATATCCGACAGATGACCATAAAATTCTTCATCTTGTAATAATTTTCTTATATCGGGTCCAACGAGCATTCCTAGAAAAGGTAGTTTACATTAAATGAAATAAATTATTTCTTAAAACCGTATTTTACCTTCTTTTAATTTTGCTGCAGATAATCTGGAAAATTGTTTGAATGCGTTTGAAAGCATATCCTTATGTATTTAAACTTTTAATAAAATTTTTCACCACGCCCAACTTAATAAGCAGCGGTGGAAGTATGACCTTATCTTTTGGGACAAGAGATTCATGGATTACATTTAAGTCACCAATAATATTTTCTTTACGTTTTCGAAATATTTAATATGATAGTGGCTGCTGGTAGCACGTGAATCCGATTTACAAGGAAAGCACATATATTTTGTGTATCCTGTTTGCATTCCAGTCAATATTGCAATCATTTTGAAGTCTGCGCATACTTCCCATTTATATTTATAGTATTCAATTTTATTTAAGAGATTTGAAATATTTGCGTATGTTTCCTCCTTTTTTGTGGAATACGCAACCGGTATTGATGGATGCTGATTTCCATTGCACAGTAAAACTTAGTACCGCCTTTGTACCAGGGCAAAAGATCACTTTCGCAAGTAGTACATACAGTTTTTGGTATCCAAGCTTCACATAAAAATCGTATTCCAAAGAAAAGAAAATATGGTTCTTCAATTGTAGGGAATATCTTTCTTCTGCTTTGAAGGTGCGTAAAATGTCCACAAATAAAACAAAACCAAACTCTTAATTTGCAAACAGAACCCGCCATGCTTATTTAAGCTTTAATTGTTCTTTTTATACTCTCGCAACAAATGTTGCTAAAGAGAGTATTATAGTTTTGTTCACATAACGGTTGTTTGTAACACCCAAAACTAAACGAGTTAGATATAGGGTTATATATACCAAAGTGATCAGGTTGAAGAGTGGCACCATAGAAAGGTTGCTTTCGAAAAATCGGACCACTGCCACGCCCACGAAATGGCGAAAACCGAAAACACATAAAGTACCATAACTAAGCCACAAATAAAGCTATGGAAATGAAATTTGGTATGAAGGATCGCACTATCAAGGGGCATATTTCTATGTAATTTCTTTGGGGAAGTGGGCGTGGCCCCGCCCCTTACAAAGTTTTTTGTACATATCTCGCAAACCAATAGAGCTATATAAACCAAACTTTCTGCAGTCGTCTTTTTTAGCCATTTCCTTATACAGTCCAAAAATGACAGAAATCGGATAGTAACTACGCCCCCCTCCCATACAAAGGTTAGGTTGAAAATTACTAAAAGTGGGCTAACTCACTAACGAAAAACGTCAGAAACACTAAATTTCACATAAGAAATGGCAGATGAAAGCTGCACTCAGATTTTTTTACAAAATGCAAAATGGGCGTGGCGTCGCCCACTTATGGGTCAAAAACCATACCTCAGGAACTACTCGACCGATTTCAATGAAACTTGGTTTGTAATAGCTTCCTTACATCCCAATGATATGTTGTGAAAATAGGCCAAATCGCTTCACAACCACGCCTACTTCCTATATACCAGAACTTTGAAGACAATTTGAATCGTTTACTTTACAATTATAAAGTAAGTTATAGTGAAGATATCGGTGCAGAACTTTGCACAAATGCTATGTTAATAGTGTGGCAGCCCCATTCTGAAAATCGCCGAAATCGGACCATAGGTTTTTAAGGCCCCATATATCGAACACGAGGACCTCGGTGCTTCTAACCTAATATTATGGTTTCCAACTTACAATGGCCTTTATACAATATATATGACAAATATGTGGGTCAAATTGTGTATTATATAATATAAATAAAGTTAAATAAATAAATTGCGAGAGTATAAAATGTTCGGTTACACCCGAACTTAGCCCTTCCTTACTTGTTATACTCTCGCAACAAATGTTGCTAAAGAGAGTATTATAGTTTTGTTCACATAACGGTTGTTTGTAACACCCAAAACTAAACGAGTTAGATATAGGGTTATATATACCAAAGTGATCAGGGTGACGAGTGGAATTCAAATCCGAATGTCTGTCTGTCCGTCCGTCCGTCCGTCTGTGAAAATTTGACTTGAGTAAAAATTAAGATATCTTGATGAATCTTGGCACCATAGGAAGGTTGCTTTCGAAACTGAGCAAAATCGGACCACTGCCACGCCCACAAAATGGCGAAAACCGAAAACACATAAAGTGCCATTACTAAGCCATAAATAAAGCTATGGAAATAAAATTTTGTATGAAGGATCGCACTATGAAGGGGCATATTTGGATGTAATTTTTTTGGGGAAGTGGGCGTGGCCCCACCCTTTAGTAAGTTTTTTGTACATATCTCGCAAACCAATAAAGCTATATAAACCAAACTTTCTGCAGTCGTTTTTTTTAGCCACTTCCTAATGTAGTCCAAAAATGAAAGAAATCGGATCATAACCACGCCCACCTCCCATACAAAAGTTAGGTTGAAAATTACTAAAAGTGGGTTAACTCATTAACGAAAAACGTCAGAAACACTAAATTTTACATAAGAAATGGCAGATGAAAGCTGCACTCAGATTTTTTTACAAAATGGAAAATGGGCGTGTCATCGCCCACTTATGGGTCAAAAAGCATATCTCAGGAACTACTCGACCGCTTTCAATGAAACTTGGTTTGTAATAGTTTCCTTACATCCCAATGATATATTGTGAAAATAGGCCAAATCGCTTCACAACCACGCCTACTTCCTATATACCAGAACTTTGAAGACAATCTGAATCGTTTACTTTACAATATATAAAGTAAGTACTAGTGAAAATATCGGTGCAGCACATTGCACAAATATTATGTTAATAGTGTGGCAGCCCCATTCTAAAAATCGCCGAAATCGGAACATAGGTTTTTGAGGCGGTGCTTTTAACCTAATATTATGGTTTCCAACTTTCAATGGACTTTATACAATATATATGACGAATATGTGGGTCAAATTGTGTATTATTTAATATATATATATATATATATATTTGGCGTAGGAACCGCTTTAAGCGATTATAGCCGAATCCACCAGAGCGCGCCACTCATTCCTCCTTTTTGCTTTTTGGCGCCAACTGGAAACACCAAGTGAAGCCAGGTCACTTTGCACTTGGTCTTTCCACCGGAGTGGAGGTCGTCCTCTTCCGCGGCTTCCTCCAGCGGGTACTGCATCGAATACTTTCAGAGCTGGAGTGTTTTCTTCCATCCGTACAACATGACCTAGCCAGCGTAGCCGCTGTCTTTTTATTCGCTGAACTATGTCAATGTCGTCGTATAAATCGTACAGCTCATCGTTCCATCGTCTGCGGTATTCGCCGTTGCCAATGTTTAGAGGACCATAAATCTTGCGCAAAACCTTTCTCGAAAACCCCAAGAGTCGTCTCATCGGATGTTGTCATCGTCCACGCTTCGGCGCCTTACATCAGGACGGGAATACTGAGAGACTTGTAGAGTTTGATTTTTGTTCGCCGAGATAGGACTTTACTTTGCAATTGCCTACTCAGTCCAAAGTAGCACCTGTTGGCAAGAGTGATTCTGCGCTGGATTTCAAGGCTGACATTGTTGATGTTGTTAACGATGGTTCCCAGATAAACGAAATTATCTACAACTTCAAAGTTATGACTGTCAACAGTGACGTGGGAGCCAAGACGCGAGTGCGCTGACTGTTTGTTTGATGACAGGAGATATTTCGTCTTGTCCTCATTCACCACCAGACCCATACGCTTCGCTTCTTTATCTAGTCTGGAAAACGCAGAACAAACGGCGCGGTTGTTGCTTCCGATGATATCAATATCATCGGCATACGCCAGGAGCTGTACACTCTTGTAGAAGATTGTACCCTCTCTATTTAGTTCTGCAGCTCGTATTATTTTTTCCAGCAATAGATTGAAGAAGTCGCACGATAGTGAGTCACCTTGTCTGAAGCCTCGTTTGGTATCGAACGGCTCGGAGAGGTCCTTCCCGATCCTGACGGAGCTTTTGGTGTTGCTCAACGTCAGCTTACATAGCCGTATTAGTTTTGCAGGGATACCAAATTCAGACATCGCGGCATAAAGGCAGCTCCTTTTCGTGCTATCGAAGGCAGCTTTAAAATCGATAAAAAGATGGTGAGTATCGATTCTTCTCTCTCGGGTCTTTTCCAAGATTTGGCGCATGGTGAATATCTGGTCCATTGTGGATTTTCCAGGTCTAAAGCCACACTGATAAGGTCCAATCAGTTCGTTGACGGTGGGCTTTAGTCTTTCACACAATACGCTCGACGAAACCTTATATGCGATATTGAGGAGACTTATACCACGGTAGTTGGCGCAGATTGTGGGGTCTCCCTTCTTATGGATTGGGCAGAGCACACTAAGATTCCAATCGTCAGGCATGCTTTCTTCCGACCATATTCTACAAAGAAGCTGATGCATGCACCTTATCAGTTCTTCGCCGCCGTATTTGAACAGCTCGGCCGGTAATCCATCGGCCCCCGCCGCTTTGTTGTTCTTCAAGCGGGTAATTGCTATTCGAATTTCTTCATGGTCGGGTAATGGAACATCTATTCCATCGTCATCGATTGGGGAATCGGGTTCGCCATCTCCTGGTGTTGTACTTTCACTGCCATTGAACAGGTCGGAGAAGTGTTCCCTCCATAATCCCAGTGTGCTCTGGACATCCGTTACCAGATTACCTTCTCGGTCCCTACATGATAATGCTCCGGTCTTGAAACCTTCTGTTAATCGCCTCATCTTTTCATAAAATTTTCGAGCATTACCCATGTCGGTCAGCTTTTCAAGCTTTTCATACTCACGCATTTCGGCCTCTTTCTTTTTACGTCTGCAAATGCGTCTCGCTTCCCTCTTCAGTTCTCGATATCTATCCCACCCCGAACGTGTTGTGGTCGATCGCAACGTTGCGAGGTAGGCAGTCTGTTTTCTCTCCACTGCGGAACGACAATTGTCATCGTACCAACTGGTTTTTTGGCGTTGCCGGAGACCAATTGTTTCGGCTGCAGCGGTATGCAATGAGTTTGAGATGCCGTTCCACAGCTCCCTTATATCGAGATGCTGATGAGTGCTCTCAGAGAGCAGGAGTGCAAGTCGAGTAGAAAATCGTTCGGCTGTCGGTTGTGATTGCAGCTTTTCGACGTCGAACCTTCCTTGTGTTTGTTGACGGGCGTTCTTTGCTGCACAGAGGCGAGTGCGTATCTTTGCTGCTACTATCACAACGTGATCGATTTGATTGCGCGTGTTTCGATCAGGGGACAGCCACGTTGCTTGATGAATTTTTTTTATGCTGGAATCTGGTACCACAGACAACCATATTTCGGGCACCAGCGAAGTCGATCAGCCTCAGGCCGTTTGGCGATGTTTCGTCATGGAGGCTGAATTTTCCGACTGTTGTGCCAAAGACACCTTCTTTACCCATCCTGGCGTTAAAATCGCCAAGCACGATTTTGACATCGTGGCGGGGGCAGCGCTCATAGGTGCGTTCTAGGCGCTCATAGAAAGCATCCTTGGTCACATCGTCCTTCTCTTCCGTTGGGGCGTGGGCGCAAATCAGCGATATGTTGAAGAACCTCGCTTTGATGCGGATTGTGGCAAGACGTTCATCCACCGGGGTGAATGCCAGGACTCGGCGACGTAGTCTCTCTCCCACCACAAATCCAACACCGAATTTGCGCTCCTTTATATGGCCGCTGTAGTAGATGTCACAAGGACCCACCTTCTTCCGTCCTTGTCCCGTCCATCGCACTTCTTGGATGGCGGTGATGTCAGCCTTGAGTCGTATGAGGACATCAACCAGCTGGGCAGAGCCACCTTCCCAATTAAGAGTCCCGACATTCCAGGTGCATGCCCTCAAATCATGATCCTTAGTACGTTTGCAGGGGTCGTCATCAAAAGGGGGGTTTCTCATCCGAGGCTCGGTGTTTGTTTTCATTGGGGAGATTTTTTTATGTGGTGGGTCCCAAGCCCTACGCACAACCGCACAAGCGGGCTTCGCCTTCTCACTTTAGCTCGCCTCCAAACGGATGTCTGTTAGCTACCCAGGGGATACTTGGTCTAAAACCGGAAGTCGTGAGCTGCTTGAGTCATATGCAAAAGAATCGTTCCTGGCCACTCCCAAGTGAATGGCAATCAGAAACTTTCCTCACTTGCGTGAACTTCTACATATGACCCCATCCCCCATCCCATTATTTAATATAAATAAAGTTAAATCAATAAATTGCGAGAGTATAAAATGTTCGGTTACACCCTTCCTTACTTGTTTTATATTAATTTTAGTAAAAATCACACCCGATATGTACTGCTTAGTAAGTCAATTTTGCTTAATTTTATCACACCCGATTTGTAAGTCACAGCTGACTAGACGCGAGAACTCAGTGTTTGACCCGGCCGAACTTGACGACGTTTTCACCTACTTTGTATATGTTGGCGTGTAATTTTGCCAATTAATCGTAAAGAGCTTTATTTACAATAATGGTGCCTTTGGTGACCCCCACTGAAATTTTCCGCCAAACATTTTCGTAGAATATTTTAATCCTTAAATGTCCTTTTTTAAAGGATATATTTTGATTTTCTCGACAAAAGGGTCAAATTGACCCATTAAGAAACTAGTTAGAGGGTTAAGATCTTCCGCAAAAATAATCCTCATACAATTCCACAATACAACTCTGGCCATAAGAATTCTCTCAGACATTTACTTACAACATTTTTTTCATATAGTATAATGCTCCCTTCGACCAAAAAATGAAAACTTTGACCCACTGTAAAAAAAAACTCAGACGTGCTGGACCATAAGTTTGTTCTAAAAAATGATCTACTCAACCTACCCTTTGGGGTCGCTATTCTGTTCCATTCAAAAAGTTTTCATTTGTTGGACAGTGTAATTTAACTTCAATTTCACAATAAATCCTTTGCTCTTGAGCTAGAGGGAAGTATCTGAGAGTGCGCAAAATATTCCTGCCCCCACTTTGGCTCTATTTTTCATGCTAAATGTCTTCTTTATTGTGGTTTCGTTGATAAGTTTGGTTTAAGAGTGACCGGTTATCAGCATATCTATCCCATTCTGATGTCGAGATAACAACTGAAGCCTCCCAGACCTGATGCAAAGTATTTGGTTTGGTTTTATAACCCCATTTAGATGATAAGGCATGTTGGCCTCATGGTTTCAGCTGATGGATCGTGTATGTACCTATGGTGTTATTGCACAATCTGCTGGATCAAAACCAAAACGATTTTGATATTTTTATGGCTGTCATTCACTTGGGAGTGGCCAGGAACGATTCTTTTACATGTGGCTCAAGCAGCTCACGACTTCCGGTCTTAGACCAAGTATCCTCTGGGTAGCCAACAGACATCCGTTTGGAGGCGAGCTAAAGCGAGAAGGCGAAACCCGCCTATGCGGTTGTGCGTAGGGTTTGGGACCCACCACATAAAAACACCCCCGAATGAAAAAGAAACAAACAGCCTCGGATGAGAGACCCCAATTTTGATGACGATCACTGCAAACGTTTAAAGGACTACGAAATAAGGGCATGCTCCTGGAATGTCCGGACTCTTAATTGGGAACGTGCCTCTGCCCAGCTGGTTGATGTCCTCGTAAGAGTAAAGGCTGACATCACCGCAATCCAAGAAATGCGATGGACGGGACAAGGGCGGAAGAAGGTGGGTCCTTGTGAGATCTACTACAGCGGCCATATAAAGGAGCGCAAATTCGGTGTGGGATTCGTGGTGGGAGAGAGACTCCGTCGTCGAGTCCTGGCATTCGCTCCGGTGGATGAACGTCTAGCCACAATCCGCATCAAAGCGAGGTTCTTCAACATATCGCTGATTTGCGCCCACGCCCCGACGGAAGAGAAGGACGAAGTGATCAAAGATACCTTCTATGAGCGCCTAGAACGTACCTATGAGCGCTGCCCCCGCCACGATGTCAAAATCGTGCTTGGCGATTTCAACGCTAGGGTGGGTAAAGAAGGTGTCTTTGGCACAACAGTCGGAAAATTCAGCCTCCATGACGAAACATCACCAAACGGTCTGAGGCTGATCGACTTCGCCGGGGCCCGAAATATGGTCGTCTGTTGTACTAGATTCCAGCATAAGAAAATCCATCAAGCTACTTGGCTGTCCCCGGTTCGAATCACTCGCAACCAGATCGATCATGTTGTGATAGATGGACGACATGTCTCCAGTGTTTTTGATGTGCGTACGCTTCGTGGTCCCAACATCGACTCGGACCACTATCTTGTAGCAGCTAAGATACGCACCCGCCTCTGTGTAGAAAAGCGCACACGTCAACAAACACAAGGAAGGTTCGACATCGATAAGCTGCAATCACAACCGACAGCCGAACGACTTGCACTCCTGCTCTCTGAGAGCACTCATCAGCATCTCGGTATAAGGGAGCTGTGGGACGGCATATCAAACTCCTTACGTACAGCTGCAACCGAAACCATTGGTTTTCGGAAAAGTCAAAAAAACAGCTGGTATGATGAGGATTGTCGTCTCGCAGTGGAGAGAAAACAGGCTGCCTACCTCGCAATGTTGCGATCGACCGCAACACGAGCGGGATGGGAAAGATACCGAGAGCTGAAGAGGGAAGCGAGACGCATTTGCAGACAAAAAAAGAAAGAGGCCGAAATGCGTGAGTATGAAGAGCTTGACAAGCTGGCCGACAGGGGTAATGCTCGAAAATTTTACGAAAAGATCCGGCGACTAACTGAAGGTTTCAAGACCGGAGCACACTCCTGTATGACCCCCAGAGGTGATCTAGTTATTGATGACCAGAGTATACTGAGTTTGTGGAGGGAACACTTCTCCAGCCTGCTGAATGGTAGTGAAAGTACAACACCAGGAGATGGCGAACCCGATTCCCCAATCGACGACGATGGAGCAGATGTTCCATTGCCCGACCGTGAAGAAATTCGAATAGCAATTACCCACTTGAAGAACAATAAGGCGGCGGGTGCCGATGGATTACCGGCCGAGCTATTCAAATACGGCGGCGAAGAGCTGATAAGGTGCTTGCATCAGCTTCTTTGCAGAATATGGTCGGAAGAAAGCATGCCTGACGATTGGAATCTCAGTGTACTCTGCCCAATACACAAAAAGGGAGACCCCACAATTTGCGCCAATTACCGTGGGATAAGCCTCCTCAACATCGCGTATAAGGTTCTGTCGAGCGTATTGTGTGAAAGACTAAAGCCCACCGTCAACAAACTGATTGGACCTTATCAGTGTGGCTTTAGACCTGGAAAATCAACAACGGACCAGATATTCACCTTGCGCCAAATTTTGGAGAAGACCCGTGAAAATAGGATCGACACATACCATCTCTTTGTCGACTTTAACAGCACGAAAAGGAGCTGCCTTTATGCCGCGATGTCTGAATTTGGTATCCCCACAAAACTAACACGGCTGTGTAAGCTGACGTTGAGCAACACCAAAAGCTCCGTCAGGATCGGGAAGGACCTCTCCGAGCCGTTCGATACCAGACGAGGTTTCAGACAAGGTGACTCACTCTCGCGTGATTTCTTTAACCTGATGCTGGAGAAAATAATACGAGCTGCAGAGCTAAACAGAGAAGGTACAATCTTCTATAAGAGTGTACAGCTACTGGCGTACGCCGATGATATCGATATCATTGGAAACAACACCCGCGCCGTTAGTTCTGCTTTCTCCAGACTGGATAAGGAAGCGAAGCGTATGGGTCTGGTGGTGAACGAGGACAAGACGAAATATCTCCTGTCGTCAAACAAACAGTCAGCGCATTCGCGTCTTGGCTCCCACGTCACTGTTGACAGTCATAACTTTGAAGTTGTAGATAATTTCGTCTACCTGGGAACCAGCATTAACAGCAATAACAATGTCAGCCTGGAAATCCAACGCAGAATCACTCTTGCCAACAGGTGCTACTATGGACTAAGTAGGCAATTGAAAAGTAAAGTCCTCTCTCGACGAACAAAAACCAAACTCTACAAGTCTCTCATCATTCCCGTCCTACTTTACGGTGCAGAAGCGTGGACGATGTCAACATCCGATGAGACGGCACTAGGAGTTTTCGAGAGAAAGGTTTTGCGGAAGATTTATGGTCCCTTAAGAATTGGCAACGGCGAATACCGCAGACGATGGAACGATGAGCTGTATGTGTTATTCGACGACATAGACATAGTCCAGCGAATAAAAAGACAGCGGCTACGCTGGCTAGGTCATGTTGTTCGAATGGACGAAAAAGCCCCAGCTCTGAAAGTTTTCGATGTAGTACTAGCTGACTCGGCTCGGCTATAACCATGTAAGCGGTGTCTACGCCAGTCAATAAGAAGAAGAAACTAGAGCAGACATCGATTATAATGAGTGGAATGTAAGTTTTCAAGAAGTTTTCAGCGAAAACTGTGATTTCGTTTGACAGGTTTTGCATGGATGAAAACACAAGTTTTCGAACCAAAATCCATTTTTTCAATGAAAATACGTTTTCAATGTCAGTCCGAACGTAGTATTAGAAATAAAATATAAATTCACTCGTAAAAACATCGCTCTTTTTTGTTAAAAAAATATATGTTCGTTTACAAATCATTTTACCGTTGCTGCATGACTGCCATCAATGCATCCTATCACTCATGGTATTCCAACTTTTTATACAAAATAAAGTTTTGCTTTTCCGGAATCCACTTCAGACATTTGAAGCTTAATCCACTTCGGACACAAAATCTTTTTTAAAACATTAATCACTTCGGATAAAATGTTACATATTGTGCTTATACCCATAGCAATATCGGTATCATTCATATTCAGCAAAAAATCTGAGACTTGCCGCCAATTGTATATAGGTATGGACGTTTCTCTCCCCAAAGGTATAATTTCGTTAAGTATTTCTGAAAATGCATGCTTACTTAACCGACATACAAATATTTTCAAACTGTCACAAAGAAATCAGCTGTTTAGAATTGAAATTCGAAATCAAATGAAATCGTATGATTTGCAGAAGACCTAAAACAAAATCGTTCGAATTGTAATTTCGGATCCGAATTGAAATCGCGCGATTTCCAGAACATGCCAAATACTGCTCTATTCAGCTTAATGGAAAATTGGATGCATCGCAAGCAAGGTGGTTCCGTCCATAGGCCAGAAATAAAAAAATCGATAATAAAATATAAACGAATTGCCTCTAAAAAGGGCAAACTTTTATATGGCAAAACAGTTTTACTTGAAAATCTAACGGGACTTTCTAAAAATAGAATCGAAGACGTGACCACATGTTATTTTTCAAAGCGCAGCGAATACTTCTCAACTAAAGGGCCAATTCAAAGTGATCTGTCGAATATTTTCTTTCTTTCCCGAATTTTAATGATTTTAAATGGATTTTAAAGTGAAAGGCATATATTTTATGTTCAAATATTAATAAAAGTAAATTTGTTGTTATATTTTTTTAATAATGCTTTTCTTTACCTTGTTGTAGTAGATTTTGTACGCGGCTTTATTATGTTTTGGTTGTGGTTCTCCCTCTCGCCTTTGATTCCAGTCCAGTGTATTTGTGGGTGACTTAAGTAAGTATAAATGTTAAAGTTGGCTGCAGAAATTTGAAGATATACGCATATTCTACAATATACTAATGCCCTCTTTTTTTCTTTAACCCTCTCATGCCCGAATTAAAATGGGCGGAGCTAAAAATGTTTACCGATATATATATTATTATGTACAGATACATATATATTAGTCTTAACTCAAATATGAAGTGATAAAAATTTCAAAGTACCTGGTTCATTAGTTACAGGATGTTACCTATAGACAACAATTAAATTATTATAAATAAACTAAACACTTTTCTCATGACTATCTATATTATTATATATCTATACTTATTTATATAGTTCACTTTTTTTAAATAAAAAAATTATTATATAGGGTTATATATACCAAAGTGATCAGGGTGAAGAGTGGAGTTCAAATCCGAATGTCTGTCTGTCCGTCCGTCCGTCCGTCTGTACAAGCTGTAACTTGAGTAAAAATTAAGATATCTTGATGAAACTTGGTACACTTATTTCTTGGCACCATAGGAAGGTTGAAATGAGCAAATCGGACCACTGCCACGCCCACAAAATGGCGAAAACCGAAAACACATAAAGTGCCATAACTAAGCCATAAATAAAGCTATGGAAATAAAATTTGGTATGAAGGATCGCACTATGAAGGGGCATATTTGGATGTAATTTTTTTGGGGAAGTGGCCGTGGCCCCGCCCCCTACTATGTTTTTTTTACATATCTCGCAAACCAATAGAGCTATATAAACCAAACTTTCTGCAGTCGTTTTTTTAGCCACTTCTTAATACAGTCCAAAAATGAAAGTAATCGGATAATAACCACGCCCACCTCCCATACAAAGGTTAGGTTGAAAATTACTAAAAGTGGGTTAACTCACTAACAAAAAACGTCAGAAACACTAAATTTCACATAAGAAATGGCGATGGAAGCTGCACTCAGATTTTTTTACAAAATGGAAAATGGGCGTGACGTGGCCCACTTATGGGTCAAAAAGCATATCTCAGGAACTACTCAACCGATTTCAATGAAACTTGGTTTGTAATAGTTTCCTTACATCCCAATGATATGTTGTGAAAATAGGTCAAATCGCTTCACAACCACACCTACTTCCTATATACCAGAACTTTGACGACGATCTGAATCGTTTACATTACAATATATAAAGTAAGCACTAGTGAAGATATCGGTGCAGAACTTTGCACAAATACTATGTTTATAGTGTGGCAGTCCCATTCTAAAAATCGCCGAAATCTGAACATAGGTTTTTAAGGCCCCATATATCGAACACGAGGACCTCGGTGCTTCTAATCTAATATTATGGTTTCCAACTTTCAATGGACTTTATACAATATATATGACGGATATGTGGGTTAAATTGTGTAATATATAATATTAATAAAGTTAAATAAATAAATTGCGAGAGTATAAAATGTTCGGTTATACCCTTCCTTGCTTGTTTCTTCTGCCTTTGCTTAGAATTATAAGCGATCCTACTTTTTCCTTTTTAGCTTATAATTGACTTATGTAAAATATTAATTTTGTGGTGTGTTTCGGGACACAGACTAAGTATGTGGGCAGGTATTAGTTTTTGTATTTAGAATTTGAGGCATTATCTGGAAAAAAAGCCACTTGAAAAAAAAAGTTCTTTATTTTTTTTGGCAATGATATATCTTGTAGTATATGTAAAACCTAAAATAAAACATATGGTGTTAGGTCTGTGTAACGCGGGGTTGCCTTACTGTAAGTGGCCAAAGTTTTTTGTAAAAAAAATTTCGAACCGCCATAACTTTAAAACTAACGAACAGATTTTAAAACACCATTTGACTTTTTTGTACAGAATTTCTCAAACTTGTATTGTAAAGGTTTTTAAAATTAATATTTCATATCAAAAAATGAAGAACATTTTTTTTTAATTATAAGAAAATAAAATATAAGAAATAAGAAAATAAAGAACTTTTTTTTCAAGTGGCTTTTTTTCCCGAGAATGCCTCATTTATGTATGCACAGTATAGTATGTATATGCGAAAACTTGCGAAGCCGTAAGCGTAAATGGCTTTTATTTTTTTTATACTCTAGCAACAAAAGTTGCTAAGATAGCATTATAGTTTTGTTCACATAACGGATGTTTTGTAAGTCGTAAAACTAAACGATCAGGATGACGAGACGAGTTGAAATCCCGATGTCTGTCTGTCCGTCTGTCCGTGCAACGGATAACTTGAATAACAATTGAGATATCTTAACGAACCTTAGAACACGTATTCCTTGGCACCCCGAGGATTTTGCTTTCGAAAAAGGGCAAAATCGGACCATTGTCACGCCGACAATATGGCGAAAACCAAAAACCTATAAAGTGTCATAACTAAGCCGTAAATAAAGTTATAAACGTAAAATTTGGAAGTGGGCGTGGCCCCGCCCCCATATCGGTTATTTGCATATATATCGCAAACCAATAAAGCTATATAAACCAAACTTTCTACAGTCGGTTCTCCCACCACACACCATGAAAATAGTTGAAATCTGAGAATAACCACGCCCACCTCCCATACAAAGGTTAGGTTGAAAATTACTAAAAGTGGGTTAACTAACTAGCGAAAAACGTTAGAAACATTAAATTTCGCAGAAATAATAGCATAAGGAAGCTGCACTCAGATTTTTTTACAAAATGAAAATTGGGCGTGGCATCGATCACTTATGGGTCAAGAACAATATCTCAGGAACTACTTGATAGATTTCAATGAAATTCGGTACATAATATTTTCTTGACACCCTGATAACACGGATATAAAATGGGCGAAATCGGTTCACAACCACGACTACTTTCCTTATAACTCAATTTTGAATTCCATCTGATTCCTTCACTTTATAATGTATACATAAGGAACCAATTGAGACAGCGGAATAAAACTTTACACAAATAGTGCATGTCATCTCTGGCGTCACTTGTGAAAAAATTGTCGAAAACGGACTATAACTTTTCAAAGCCGTAAATCTCGGAGATAATTTAATGTAATTCATAGGAAATTGTTTTCTTCTAATAGTGTGTCCCTGTTCCAAAAAATATTAAAATCTGGTTATAACATCTCCTAGCTCCCATATACCTAATTATAGGTTTTTCAAAAATATCATCTCCTAACTCCCATAGACTTAATTATAGGTTTTTTTTTTTAAATACGGTGGGCTTTATTCCGCATATATGGATCAGCTCATATACTTTATATGCTGATTTTAGTTATTCTATAAAACTTTATGACACATTTATGAGTATTTGTCTGTTAACTTGCGAGAGTATAAAGTGTTCGGTTGCATTCGAACTTAGATTTTCCTTACTTGTTTGTATTTACATACATTCAATATGTTTCGCGATAGAGTTTTAAGTAGGGGAGCATGTAATTTTGGTACGATTATGCACATATGTATGTATGTATGTTGGTAATATGTATATACATATATATTTTTTGTTGTATAAGTTGCGTATTCTACTTTTGCTTTTATATAGGCTATCCTGCTTGTTGCTTTGTTAGCTCAAGGGGTATCGCTGGAAAATTGCAAGTATAAATTTAATACTTGTCTTTGTAATTTTTTTTCTCAGTTATTTTGGTACAACTATAACCGAACTGTTTTGCGGTTATTAATAACAGTTCGGTGATATTTTTGTAATTAACGGTGTACCGAAATACCTTCAACACTGTACCGAAGTACTGTTAAAACTGTACCGAAATACCGTCAACATATTATACATATGTATGAGCATACCTATTTAAATTTTTATAATTTAATATGTAATGGAACGGACTCACTTTGTTTTCCGCCAGGGGTTTTGGTGGTACTTATGTATGTATGCTCTTTTTTTTTTTGTTCCCTCTCTATCGTTTTGTTCCTTGTTGTGTGTCCCACGGTGTCTCACGCTGTCTCTATTGAATTGTTGTTTTCTTCCTTCGTTTTTTGCTGGTGTAGACTTATTCCTTCTTATTATTGTTTTTGTAATTTTTAGTCTCTTTTAGTTAGTTAGTTTTAGTAATTTGTATTTTATCGCGCCCGTTTATGTATTTGCAGAGTTGAGGTTGATGACCTTTGTTTTATGTTATATCGCGCCCGTTTATTACAATTTGTTCTTATTTGACCGCTTTGAGAATATACATACATAGGTAAGTAAATAGGTCACTTTGTGTAGATTTCATTATTTTACCACCTTTTTGTGTATTTTGCTTCTTACACTGCACTTTCGTTTGTCAACTTTGTGCACTTTAATTTTTAATTTTTTTAGATTCTTATGTACGTGAATGTATGTTTTTTGTCAATTCTTCTAGTTTTGCTTGCAGCCACCACATTTTTAATTGTTTTGCATTTTTAAACTTTTCGATTTATTTCGCACTAAAATAAGGGTCCGTATCCTGATTGGAATGGACGTTATAAACGAGGATACTACTTTAGAATTGCATGGGTAACGATTGGTAGCGAGCGTTCTGGTTCACGGATAGAATCGAATGATACAGATCCCGTTGGGATCTAAGCCTTTTAATGATTTTGGTGGTGAATACCGGTTAGATGCTGTGTATGATGCGTGCGTATGTAGTGGTGTGGATTGTAACTTGTTGCATTGAGATGTGACGTGTTGTGGTGTCGAATGTGAGATGTTGTTGCATGTTAATAAGTCATGTGAACAATGTTTTTGAACACTTTTTGTATAACCACTTTAGTATAACTTGTTTTCCGAAACCGATTTTGACAATTCCATTCAGCGGAGAACGCATACTGAATGAATACGTGCACAGCTCATCGATCCATCGTCTGCGGTATGCGCCATATTCCAGTATGCTCTTGACATCCGTTACCAGATTACCTCCTCGGTCCCTATCGCCTTATCTTTTCAAAAAATTTTGTAGCATTACCTATGTCGGCCAGCTTTTCAAGCTTTTCATACTCACGCATTTCGCTCTTTCTTTTTCCGTCTGCAAGTGCGTCTCTCTTACCTCTTCCCTCTTCAGCTCTCAATATCTATCCCACCCGAAACTTTTGCGGTCGATCGCAACGTGGTAGGCAGTCTGTTTTCTCTCCACTGCGGAACGACAATTCTCATCGTACCAACTGGTTTTTGGGAGTTGCTGGAGATCAATTGTTTCGGCTGCATTGGTATGCAGTGAGTTTGAGATGCCGTTCTACAGCTCCCTTATATCGAGCGGCTAATGTGTGCCCTCAGACAGCAGGAGTACAAGTCTACTAGAAAATTTCTGGGCTGTCTGTTGCGATTGCAGCTTTTCGACGTCAAACCTTCCTTGTGTTTGTTGATGCGTTCTTTGCTGCACAGAGGCGAGCTGCCAGATGTTGGTCCGAATAAACACTGGAGACATGTCTTCCGTCTATCACAACATGATCGATTTGGTTACGCGTGTTTCAATCAGGAGACAGCCACGTAGCTTGATGAATTTTCTTATGATGTAATCTGGTACTACAGAAAATCTGGTATTAGCGAAGTCGAGCAGCCTCAGGTCGTTTGGCGATGTTTGGTCATGGGGGCTGAATTTTTCGACTGTTGTGCCAAAGACACCTTCTTTACAAACCCTAGCGCTTAACTCGCCCATAGAAAGCATCTTTGATCACCTTGTCCTTCTCTTCCCTTGGGACGTGGACTCAAATCATCGAAATGTTGAAGAACTTCGCTTTGATGCGGATTGTGGCTAGACTTTCATCCACAGTGGTGAATGCCAGGACTCGGCGACGGAGTCTCTCTCCCACCACAAAACCAACACCAAATTGGCGCTCCTTTTATGGCCGCTGTAGTAGATGTCACAAGTACCCACCTTCTTCCGTCCTTGTCCCGTCCATCGCACTTCTTGAATGGCGGTGATGTCAGCATTTAGTTGTATGAGGATTTGAACCATCTGGGCAGAGGCACCTTTCCAATTAACGATCCGTATGTTCCAGGTGCTGTTTTGTTCTTTTCATTGGGGGGTGTTTGTATGTGGTGGGTTCCAAACCCTACCCACAACCGCATTAGCGGGTTTCGCCTTCTCACTTTAGCTCGCCTCCAAACGGATGTCTGTTGGCTACCCAGAGGATACTTGGTCTAAGACCGGAAGTCGTGAGCTGCTTGAGCCACATGTAAAAGAATCGTTCCTGGCCACTCCCAAGTGAATGACAGTCAGAAACTTTCCTCACTTACGTGAACTTCTACATATGACTCCATCCTCTCTAATCATTCCCGT
Organism: Zeugodacus cucurbitae; assembly: GCF_028554725.1. Classification (NCBI taxonomy): domain Eukaryota; kingdom Metazoa; phylum Arthropoda; class Insecta; order Diptera; family Tephritidae; genus Zeugodacus; species Zeugodacus cucurbitae. The sequence goes on from NC_071668.1 coordinate 39,183,599, forward strand.
CCTACTTTACAGTGCAGAAGCGTGGACGATGTCAACATCCGATGAGACGGCACTAGGAGTTTTCGAGAGAAAGGTTTTGCGGAAGATTTATGGTCCCTTAAGAATTGGCAACGGCGAATGCCGCAGACGATGGAACGATGAGCTGTATGTGTTATTTGACGACATAGACATAGTCCAGCGAATAAAAAAACAGCGGCTACGCTGGCTAGGTCATGTTGTTCGAATGGATGAAAGTGCTCCAGCTCTGAAAGTATTCGATGCAGTACCCGCTGGTGGAAGCCGAGGAAGAGGGAGACCTCCACTCCGATTGAAGGACCAGGTGGAGAGGGACCTGGCTTCGCTTGGTATAACCAATTGGCGCCAAACTGCCAGAAGGAGGGATACGTGGCGCGCTGTTTTGGACTCGGCTATAACCGCGTAAGCGGTGCCTACGCCAGTCAAGAAGAAGAAGAAGAAGATGTTCCAGGTGCATGCCTTCAAATCGTGATCCTTAACACGTTTGCAGGGGTCTTGGAGGATACTTGGTCGAAAACCGGAAGTCGTAAGCTGCTTGAGTCATATGCAAAAGAATCGTTCCGGGCCACTCTCAAGTGAATTGCCATCCGAAACTTTCCTCACTTGCGTGAACTTCTACATATGACCCCATCTCATATAATTGAAAAAACCGCTGGTCAAAAAAGTTTAAATAACAAGAATTAGAAGTCTGTAGGTATCCTTGGGTTAAGGTCAAATTTGCCTTGTAAAGTGTTATAACTAAGCCATAAATAAAGTTATGAAAACAAAATTTGGTACAAATGATCCATTAAGGATATGCATATTTGGAAATTTTTTTGGGAAAGTAGGCGTGGTCGCGCCCCTTTATGATTTTTGTGCATATCTCATAAACTACAATTATTAAATTTAGAGTGTGGAAAAATCGCTGTCTGTGTAAAAATCGCCGATTAAATTTTTCTAAAAATTTGGTGAAAATTTCATAACGATATCCCAACGGGAAGCATTTATGGCCGTGGCTTCATACAAGCGGAACCACTGTGCACTGTGCTTGGAAGCATTTATTGGTATCGAGGATCATTGCATTATTATTGCGAAGTTATCAATCATTCATTTCGGTATGAGTTCACCAAATCGAAGTACATCTGATTTAATCAACACAGATATGAATTGTGAACTGAAGTATGATACTATCAATAGCAGCGACTGTTACTTGCATTGGTCCATTGGAGGCATTGGAAAGGGTATTGAGAGATATTAAATACAACCACAAAATATTTGGCTATGCAACACGATAAGTCATTAAAAAAATGATCCCAATTATTCCTACATACATATACAGAGGTAGTCAAAATTATTTACACATCAGACGTTTTTTTACAAGTTTCACACAAAAATCATTCGCTTGTTGTTGTTGTTGTCGCAGGGTAACAAAATGCTATGTTGTTGGAAACTTTGATCTATACCTAAGCGAATGATGCCAGTTTGGTGAGTATAGCTGGACATATAACAGTGGAATGGGCAAATGTACCGATGACTCCCAGTAGTCAAAAGTATTTACACACATTTTTTTGCGTCAAACGTATTTACACACGGCGATTTAGCCTTTATCCTTGGATTTGGTTTGAACAAGAATAGTAATTGCATTCTATGTAGGGATGCAAACGATGTATCGATGTTTTTGAAACATCGATGTTAGCCATCGATGTCTTGAATCTACAAATATCGATGCATCGATGTCACTTTCAACGATGTTTTATATAAAAATTTGACTTCACACTTTTTCGGGTATTAACTCGAAACCCTCTATTTTGATACACTTTATTACATTGGAATTAGATTTTTGTAAAATACGGAGAATTCGTTAAGCGAATGTGCGCTTGGACAATACTGCGGTTACTTTTATGATTTATTTATCCAATTTAATTCTGGCGTAGGCTACTGCGTTAGATCAGAGATTAAAATTACTGCATTTTAAAGATGCTATGGCTAAAAGAAAATTTTTTTTTTGTTTCATAAAAAATTCAAAGAATCGCGCTGATACAACAGAATCGGATGAGTGTGAAACAGAATGCTCGTTTGATATTTGGAACCAGAATAAACATTTGGTCCACCAAAAGGAGAAATATAAGCTGTCAAATTTATCTGCAATTACAGGGACGGAGGTTGAAGAGAAAGAGTATCTCGGCTGTTACCCCTACCAATCAGAAGCCAATAGAGTTTGCGTTGACATGAATACTGTGTTTCCGGAGTTGTATAAATAGGCTTATTAATATTTACACATTGTGGCCACTTCAGTGCCGAGTAAACGACCGTTTTCTAAACCCAGGACAACTATCACGCAGAAGTAAAATCGAAAAGAAATGACAGTGAAAAAACTTTCCATGTCGTTGTTTTGAAATTCTGTTATTTATTGAGAAAAAACTTTAACAGACATATAATGCTAAGTGAAATAAAATGTATCAACTTAAGTCGTACTACATTTCATTTATTTATGCTTCTGCTTCTGTACCCCTTAGCTTTTCACACTAAATTTAAAAAAATGTTAAAAAGCACATCGATGTTTCGATGTTTTAATGGCCGATGTTTTTGATTTCGATGGGTTTTGAAGAAACATCGAACCATCGAAGTTTCATTTCACGATGTTTGCATCCCTAATTCTATGGCATTTAAAACAAACTAACTCAGCCTTAAAATATGAAAATTGGTAAATAAAATGCAGAAACCAAAGGAATTAAGGATTATAACTAGATCGGAGACTGCTACTAAGTTTAAGACTGGGGCGGAACCTGTGATAACTCAAAGAGAATGCAGAAGATTAGTAGGAACTGTCATACAAAATCACACAATTAGTCCTGTTAATATTGCAGCAGCTTCGAATCACCATATTGCACGAACAGTAAATGATGCTACACTGCTCCGGACATTAATGAAGTTAACATAAATACCGGACGTTTGGCAAAAATTGGTCAATTTGGTCAATATTTCCGAAAATAAAAAAACGATATGGTAGTAATTTGCATTAAATTAGATCCTGGAGCTTGTCGTGAGCAAATAATGCTGAATTTTGGTTCCAGGGCTTGATTAGCAAACGCTTTATGCATTTACCACGTGAAAATAAGAAATATGCAGTTTAGGCGCTAAACAGAGTCGGAGGTTACATGCTGATTTTTTGGGGAAGTTTTCCTTACTTAAGTTTTGAAGATTTGCTACTAATTTAGGGACCCTCATCATCCAGATCACATGACTATGCCATTGTAGTGGTTAGTCGGCCTTTTCCAAATATTGACATTATTTTACAACAGGACAATGCTCCATTTCATGAAGGATCTTTACCAACAAAAGTTTTAAATGAAGAAAATCAAGTTGACCTCCGCACAGCCCTCTTCAAAACTTTAGTCAAAATGTTTGGTCTTTCCTTAAATATCAGAGGACGATTGATATAATGAAAACGCCAAAATTACCGACATTTGGTCTCAATTAACTGTTAACTTAACGCACAATTGTGTTGAATCAATTCGGACCATAAAGCAGGCTGTTATTGATGTAACCAATTACGAATTTATCGCCTTAGAATAGTAACTTAGACTAAACTTTAAAATTTTAAAGTTATCATTAAATAAGAAAAGGATAATAGAGTTCAAGTTATGTGTAAATACTTTTGACGCAAAAAAAATATGTGACTACTGCGAATCTTCAGTTCATTTACTTATTTCTCCGCCATATTTCTAGCTATTCTAGCCAAACTGACTTCATTCGCTCAGGAATAGATCAAGGTTTGTAACAACATAGCATTATGTTACCCTGCGACAACAACAACAACAAGCCAAAGCTTTTTGTCTGAAATTTGTAAAAAATCGTCCGATGTGTAAATAATTAATAATTTTGACTACCTCTGTATATGTATGTGTCAATTGAATTCGAATGCATTCAATTCACAAATACATTGGGATTCGCAATGTCGATCAATAAATCATAAGACGATTATTTGTAAGCAGGACACGCGAATAAACTTATTTTTTATATATAGTATATATTATAATATTAACTTATTTAAATTTGAATATTATTCTGCCATTTTTCGATAAGGAGTTAAAGCACTTCCAACATAAGCTTCATATAAAAGGTGATTACCGTGATTTTTATCCGATTTCACCTATTTTTACACCATGAAGTATAACACGGTGTTAAAGCTAGCAATCTCTAGTCAGTTTGGTATGTTACATCGCTGTGATCGTCCTTGTAGTGATCCTCCGTACCAAATTCCATAAATTATGTGTTCTTTTATGGCCTACCGTATAGGCGTAGTTATAGCGCACGTTTTTCACTTAACGGCATTTGGGGGTGTGGTATCCACAGGGTGTTAAAGAAAATGTGTATTAAGTTACGTTAAGATATCTTAATCTTTACAGACAGACGGTCAACATAACTATTATACTCTTTGGAACATGTTGCGAGAATATAAAAATGTTGCAAACATAATCAACATTCACTGTGAAAAGATCATATATTCTTATAAACTTCCTATTGCGGGATCAATCACATTCCTTTTTTATAATTATATTATTTATATATACATACATACATATACATAGATCAACCCAAGTATGTATTTATATAAATAGTTTTCTCAACCGAAAGACAATATAATTTTCTGGTTGACATAATGTTCACCAAAAGGTTATTTCTAAGACATACAACCAAACGATATATATCATGCGTAAAGTATCATTAAAATGATCGGGTCGACCACAGCTGTTGATCACAATCTAATTTAATAACAACAATTTATACGCACCTGAGAGAGATTTCAACCTATACGGACGTGTTTTTGATGCGCTCCGTGATAATTCTCTAAAAGAAAAAAAAAAAACATAATAAACAAAACAATTTAAAAAGTGCATTAAGTCAAGCGTTAGTCAAAAATGCCGAAAGTATCAAGCAAAACAAAAAAATCACAAAAATAAAAGTGTGCAAACAATAAACAAATATTAAAAATCAAATTATAAGTGAGAAAAATAAGCAATAGCATGAGAGCTGCGCGGCCTCACCAATAAGGCCGTAGGCACTCTCTGAATGCCTACTTTAGCTTTGTCGAGCCTGCAAAATCAGCTCCTTCTAACAAACAAAGCAAAGGCGAGAAGGATGAGTCAACACAGCGATCAACTGAGCAGCACCCGAAGCAGAGCTTAGAAACAACAAAAGCAGCAGAGAATGTCAGTCAACAACGGCCAGCAACAAACATGAACGCACCAACAAGTAAGCAGGTACCTGCAAGCGAGCAAACAGCGAAGAAAAGTATAACGCAAGGTGGGAATGCACAAACCAAAAAAGGTCCATCTGTTCAGATTGGCATTTACCGCTACGTCAATATTAAAAGGAAATTAAGTCCTGTGAAGTCAGCGGTCAATCCTAAAAAATTTCAAGGCGGCACGCCAATCAAGAATAAACCCGAGATTTTAAAGGGCAATAGATTTGCCGTACTAAGCAAAGGTTCTGATGATGATGCGAAGGGTACCACCACAGTGGTTTATGCGAAACCGCCCTCAAATTATTTGCGCGAGCGTAGCTCAAATAGTATTGTTGCTAAATTAAGCGAAATTGTAGGTACAAAAAACTTTCTATGTGGCTTTAAAAAAGGCAATATAGATGAAACGAAAATACAGACATACACTGAGAAAAATTGTATGGATGTTGTAAAATGTTTGTCAGATAAGAACAAAAATTATTATTCCTATCAGCTGAAGAGCTCAAGGGGCTTAGCTGTAGAAATTAAAGGTATAGAGTCTTCTGTAGACTGAAGCTATTGAAGAATGGGACTTTGAAGTTAAAACTGTCGTAAACATCTTTAACCAGCTTAAAAAGAACGAAGTGCATCCAATATATAATTTAAAATATTCGATATATATATGCTGCACCGTAGAGTAACCATAGTAGAACCACACAAAAGAAACAGTCCGGTACAATGCACCAACTGCCAAGGGTATGTCACTCAACGCAGTGTTTGTGTGGTATGTGGTGATTTACGTCCCATTACAAAATGTAACCTCAAGAAAGAGGGTTTAAATAAAAAATGCAGCAATTGTGGAGGAAGTCACACTGATCATATTCCAAAATCTAGTAATATGAAAAATAATACTGCACAAGGGAGCTATGCCAATGTTGTAAAAGGCAAAAATGTACAAAAGCAACTACTGCAAAATTCCCCAAATGGTGGTATTGAAACTATGATTATAAATCACAATTTATGTCTACAATGCAAAACATGATCCAAGATTTAATAAAATCACAAAACCAAATGCTGCAACCTTTATTAAGTAAAAAATGAGCATACTAAACATTTGTATATAGAATGCTAACGGTGTTAACCAACATAAACTAGAGATTATTAAATTTCTGTCTGAAAAAAATATAGATGTAATGCTAATATCAGAGACTCATCTGACAAACAAAAACTATTTTAAAATACCCGGATTTAGACTGTATGTTACAAATCACCCGGATAGAAAAGCACATGGCGGAACGGCGTGTTGGTTAGAAATCGGTTAAACCACTATACTCTGGAATCTCATGCTACAGCCCAGTTACAAGCTACAACAACAACAACAGTTGTACCAAACGATTATGAACCACAATAACCTTGATATAATATCTCATTGCAAGCCCACATACTGGCCCAGTGATCGCAACAAAATACCAGATTTAATTGATTTCGCTGTAACCAAAAATATAGATAGATCGCTTGTGACAGCTGATACATGTACAGACTTATCTTCTGATCATCCACCTGTACTAATAAAGTTGTGTGAACAACAAATATTCGTTGAGCCAAAATTGATGAAGGTATAAGAGAATTTAATGATGTAATATCAAATGCAGCTGTCATAGCAACACCGAACAGAAACAATGGTTACAGCAATATCAATAAAAGCTGGTATTTTGTTTCGATCACTGGGCCAGTATGTCGGCTTCTTCTTCTTCTTGACTGGCGTAGAAACCGCTTACGCGTTTATAGCCGAGTCCACAACAGCGCGCCACGCATCTCTCCTTTTGGCAGTTTGGCGCCAATTGGTTATTCCAAGCGAAGCCAGGTCCCTCTCCACCTGGTCCTTCCATCGGAGTGGAGGTCTCCCTCTTCCTCGGCTTTCACCAGCGGGTACTGCATCGAAAACTTTCAGAGCTGGGACACTTTCGTCCATTCGAAAAACATGACCCAGCCAGCGTAGCCGCTGTCTTTTTATTTTCTGGACTATGTCTATGTCGTCGAACAACACATACAGCTCATCATTCCATCTTCTGCGGTATTCGCCGTTGCCTATGTTTAAGGGACCATAAATCTTCCGCAAAACCTTTCTCTCGAAAACTCCTAGTGCCGTCTCATCGGATGTTGACACCGTCCACGCTTCTGCACCATAAAGTAAGACGGGAATGATGAGGGACTTGTTGAGTTTAGCTTTTGTTCGTCGAGAGAGAACTTTACTTTTCAATTGCTTACTCAGTCAATAGTAGCACCTGTTGGCAAGAGTGATTCTGCGTTGGATTTCAAGGCTGACATTATTATCGGTGTTAATGCTGGTTCCAAGGTATACGAAATTATCTACAACTTCAAAGTTATGACTGTCAACAGTGACGTGGGACATTAGATATTTCGTCTTGTCCTCGTTCACCACCAGACCCATTCGCTTCGCTTCCTTATCCAGGCGGGAAAAAGCAGAACTAACGGCGCGGGTATTGTTGAACTATTTTTTTACAACATCAGGTTTAAGAAGTCACACGATAGCGAGTCACGTTGTCTGAAACCTCGTTTGGTATCGAACGGCTCGGAGAGGTCCTTCCCGATCCTGACGGAGCTTTTGGTGTTGCTCAAAGTCAGCTTACACAGCCTATTAGTTTTGCGGGGATACCAAATTCAGACATCGCGGCATAAGGGCAGCTCCTTTTTCGTGCTGTCGTAAGCAGCATTATGTCGGCTTACCAGGAGATATAATCTCAACTCGATTTTTAAACAATAATGATGCTCCACCAAGTGCATTACCATCTGGATGATTTGTAATATATAATTTTAATCCAGGTAATTTTAATCCACGTCGAGCACCCTGGGCAATTCAGAGTCACGACTAAGAGAGAGGGAGCCTTGGTGAGGCCACTCCGACCTATTCGGCTTAAAGGTTCGCAGCGTCTGTACACCAAGAGATGCGGCTGCAAGCGGGCGTCAGTCTACAAAACTTTATTCCCCAACCAGGGTTATGCGTTGGGTTTAGGACTCTCCATGTAAACAAAAAATCCATTGAATCGACCAATAAAGCCTGTGATAAGGACCCCCTCTTTTGATGACGACAAACGAACAAAGGACCATGATAAAGGGTATACACCTGGAATTTCCAGAACTTCTATAGGGAAGGTGCTTCTGCCCAGCTGGAAGATGTCCTGAAAAAATATAATGCTGACATCTCTGCCATCCAGGAAATGCGATGGACGGGACATGGTTATAATAAACGACAATCATGTGAAATCTACTGCAGCTGTCATTCAGCGGAGCACATTTTTGGTGTGGGTTTTGTGATGCGGCGGAGACTTCGCCAACTCGTCGCAGGATACAACCTGTGAACGAGCGAATCGCCACGATCCGCATAAATCCCAAATTTCACAACATCAGCATAATTTGTGCTCATGCCCCGACGAATGACCAAGACGAAGAGACCAAAGATGATTTATATGCGCTCTTCGAACACACATACGAGCAGACAGCGCTCCACCTCTCCATATTAAAATTGTGCTTGGCGACTTCAACGCCAGGCTGAGCAAGGAGAGCGTATTTGGTCCGACAGTCGGAAAATTCAGCCTTCACGATCAAACCACCGATAACGGTTTTAGGCTGATCGACTTCGCAGCGGCTCGAAACATGGTAGTAATTAGCACAAAATTTCAGCATCGAAAAATCCATCAGGCTACTTGGCTGTCTCGGAAGTCATTGGCCATCACCATCAACGCCGAAATGACTGGTACGATGACGATTGTCTTGCTTCCACTCACGAAAAGGAAATTTTTGTGCAAAAAGGGCGACCTTGCGTACCGCAGCGACGCGAGCTGTTAAGGAGCGCTATCGTGAGAAGGGGAAGGAAGAGAGACGTATTTTCAAACGGAAAAAAAGAAATGCGAAAATACGTGAGCGCAGGGAGCTTGAGATGCTAGCGAACAAGCATGGCTTGATAGTTTTATCGGAAGGTGTCGCGCCTGACTAGAGGCTTTAAACCCAGGCAAAGTTCCGCGGTATCAATCTTCTAAATATCGCGTATAAGGTCAAGCGCACTATATGAAAGACTGAAGCCCATAGTCAACAAACTAGCTTCCAGCATAAACTCAAACAACGACGTCAACCACGAAATCAATCGGAGGATAACTCTTGCCAACAGGTTCTATTACGGGCTCAGTAGGAAAATGAAAAGCAGAGCCCTCTCTCGCAAAACCAAAGAAACGCTCTATAAGTAACTCATTCTACCCGTACTGATGTATGGGCGATAACCAATAAAGCAAAAAGCTTTCGAGAGAAAAGTTCTCCTAAGGATTTATGGCCAACTACGCGTATGCGTAGGTGAGTACCGGATTCGTTGAAATGACGACCTGTGTGATCTCTTCGGCGATATAGACATAGTGCCGCGCATAAAAATGCATTACTACTATCTCACTTCAACGTTTCGTTCAAAAATTTTGTTCGTAAAATTACTAATGACCGGGTTTATGATTTGATAACTGGGTGGATACTCTGGAAGGCGTTGCGCAAGTGAAAATACTCGCAAACGCAAAAAATGCGACAATCGAATCGTAAATTTCGTTCAACGCATTTGTTTTTCCCCTTCGCAATGAAAGTACTCTGTATTGCGTTTACGAGTTCCACACTCGTGCGTTTTACGAATTTTTCATTCGATATCAAACTGACAAACGCAATGAAGAAAAAATATAGGCTAATAAGGAATACTTGTAGTTTAATTTACAAAAATAATGTCTTTAATATTCCAAAAATATGGGAAACAAAAAATATGAATTTATATATTACACGGTGTGACCAATAAAATAGTTGTATTTTAATTATCCTTTTATATCGTGTAAGAATAACGAGTTTATTTCAATGGCATAGAACACTAATAGTTCTTTTTATGTACTTACTGTAAATAACACTTGTTTATATTAGTGGTTTAGAACAATTACATATACTTACAAGATTCAATATTTAAAAACTAAAACCTAATCAAAATGTTTTGTATTTTCTTCAACGTTTGGCATTTTGGCTCCATTTGCATATTTCAATAATTAATTTAAAACATAATACAATACATACTGATACGCTTTTTATGCTTTCGCAACATGTTGTACTACATGGTACTTCCAAGAACTTTCTAGAAATTAAGTATTTTCTGTCAGATTTGATAGGCACATTTGATTGCCGAACGTCATTTTGTAAGTCCTCACTATTGAGTTGTATAATGAAATGTAATAATCGGCGGAGATTTCAACATTTGTCAAGTCTAAAGGGACTATAATAAGATTAATTTTCGAAGAAGCCGGTTTTAGGTCCCTGCATGATATAGAACATTCAACTACAACTGTAGGCACAGAAATTGTAGAAGTACGCAATGGAAATAAAAATATTATTACTTTTAAGTATAAAACATAAAAAAGTCAAAGATGTGTGCGATCAAAATCGCTTTATAACTTTTCGAGATGTCGTGTTCATCAACTTAAAAAATTAAGTTTTGAGATGAACGCGTTTAAAGTTTTACATTCATACTGACGTGACCTGATGGGCGGAACTTCCAAAGGGTGTATATGTTAGAATATTATTCGCATCGATTTGATATTTTTGGATAATATTCTAAACATATTGCACTATTTAATATGACAAAATAATTTTTTTTTTCAAATTTTAAAACCCACCTAAACCTTTAATTGAGGCAGGAATATATAATTATAATTATAATAATCATCATTTAAATAAATTTAAAGAAATAAATAAATTAATTAAAAACATAGTGTTATAATTAATATTTCTGCAGGAGTTATGCTTTCTTGATAGTTTGTATTTAGCTTAAAAATCTTATGTTTTACATTTTAAATTTTTTATATCTACGTTTTGTTTTATTTCAATGCACACCAAGCGACACAAAAAGGCAAAATTGGTTGCCACGTCGCTTTGTGTTGCGCTTGGTGTGGGTTGGAGCACAACACGTTTTTGTGTATTTTTAGGTAAAAACGTTTTTGTCTAATCCGATGTGGTGAACCCACATTTAATGCTCGAAATAGATGAAGAAGTCATTACTCTTTTATTACTCGATATTTGTATTAATCCAAAGATTTTTTATTGGGATATACGCGCTTCTTGTCATGGACAACACCCAGCAAGTCATGGGTACTGAAACTCCAACACCTTCAAAGAAATTTCAATAACACTGCCACATATACGCATACGCAAATATGGGTAAAATGTATGTACATAAAAATTTACCTCAACTCTTCTTTCGTAGAGCACACTGAATAAAAAAAGGAAACAACCAAAGTTTTCATGTGTTTGAACACGTTTTGTCTTGAGCTATATCATGGCTGCTTGTAGAGTATTATTTTGCGTGTTTTCTTTAAATCAGTGATCGGCAGTCCATTTAAAGTTTAAATAATTGAGCCACACATTTTTATACTCTCGCAACACAAGTTGCTAAGAGAGTATTATAGTTTTGTTCACATAACGGTTGTTTGTAAGTCATAAAACTAAGCGAGTTAGATATGGGGTTTTATATACCAAAATGATCAGGGCGACGATACGAGTCAAAATCCGAATGTCTGTCTGTCCGTCTGTCCGTGCAACGGATAACTTGAGTAAAAATTAAGATATCTTGACAATACTTGGCACTCATGTTCCTTGGAACCATGAGAGGATTGCTTTCGAAAATGGGCTTGATGAAAAATCGGACCACTGCCACGCCCACAAAATGAAAACTGAAAACACATAAAGTGTCGTAACTAAGCCATAAATAAAGTTATAAAAGTAAACTTTGGAATAAAGGATCGCACTAGTAATGGGCATATTTGGATGTAATTTTTTTGGGTAAGTGGGCGTTGCCCCACCAAACCCCACCGCCAAAATTCGGTTATTTGTATATATCTCGCAAACCAATCAAGCTATATAAACCAAACTTTCTGCAGTCGTTTCTTTTAACCACTTCTTAATACAGTTCAAAAAAGAAAACGAAGAAATCGTATAATAACAAAGGTTAGGTTGAAAATTTCTAAAACTGCGTTAACTCACTAACGAAAAGCGTCAGAAACACTAAATTTTTCAGAAAAAATAGCAGAAAGAAGCTGCACTCCGATCTTTTTACAAAATGGAAAATGGACGTGACATCGTCCACTTATGGGCCAAAAACCATATTTCAGGAACTACTCGACAGATTTGAATGAAATTCGGTATATATTATTTTCTTGATACCCTGATGGTCGGAAGCGGTCGTTACTGGAAGAGTTGCTATTAAAATACGTTGCATCGCAATGTTGCAGTAATTTCAACACTTCTATGGTTGGATCTATTGTTGATAAGCTGGCACACCACAATCGATACTCTGATTTTAATGCTGTCATTGATATTTGCTCCTCGAAGTAAATAGTTAAATTTTTTAATTCTTCGGCATTATCAATTGCAGCAAAACGTGGGAGTAGAATTTGAAATGAAGAGAGTATATCCTCATTCACTAATAAACGTTCTGTCATGTTCTGAATCAGAGCATCAACGCATGGAATAAATATTGTAACTTTGAAGTGGCTTTCAGGGGTTGTGCAAGGTGGATTAGCACGAGTAGTTTGACGCGAAGTCACTCTAGGCACTACAAGATCTATGTCAAAAAGATCTTTAGACATTTGTGATGCTGTTTGGAAAATATCGTTGAAAAAACCATCCGCTGTTTCTCTTATCTGGTGCAGAGTTCTTATTAATTCTTTGACTCGGTTCATTGCTGATACAAAATCCATAGATTTTTCTTGGAGTTGCACAGACAGTGGCAGCGTTAAGCTGAACAATTACTCACAGACGAACAGACTAAGCAAAAAATCGCTTCAGCCCTCTAGCCCCCCCCTGGCTACGTGCCTGCCCTGATGACACGTGTGGAAAATGGATGAAATCGGTTCACAACCACAACAACTTTCCATATAACTAAATTTTGAAATCCATCTGATTTCTTCACTTTATAAAATATACATAAGGAGCCAATGAAGATAGCGGAATAAACTTTACACAAATACTGTATATTGTCTGTGGCTTCACTTATGGAAAAGTTTTCGAAATCGGACTATAACTTTTCAAAGCCCCGGATATCTACATGAAGAACTCAGTGCCTTATGGTAATTTTTCACCGAAAATATCGGTAAATCTCTCAGATATATATATTTAGTCTCTGTACCAGGAATTGTTAAAATCGGGTCATAACTTTCCCTAGCTCTCATATAACTAATTATAGGATTTTCAAATTTACGATGGGCTTAATAGCTTATAAATTGGTTAATATGTGAAATACCTTAGCCAAATTAAGTGAGCATATACTCTCAGTAGGGTGTCCCTTATTCTTTAAAAATTTCAAAATTTGAACATTGGCGGCACATTGTTTTCTTTTTCCTTTTGGTTAACTGAAACCGCCTAAAAAATTCAGAATTCCAGCGATGATCCTACACCCTGCCTCAAGCAGCTCAAAATATGTATTATTTAACTTTTTGAAAGGCAAATGTCAAAGGTTATTCACTTGCTGTAACGCGAATAATAATGCAATTTTCTACTACCAGAAGAACTTAAATTGATATCAATACATTTAGTGAAGAAAACAAACACTTTAAGACTGTTAAACTATTATTTGTTTACTGGCAAATATACCTGAAAGAACAGAGTTCTTAGTCAATGTCAATGAACCTGCGGAAAATTTTGAGAGAGTTTGGGCTTAGTAGCTCATAAAAACCTTTTTCCAGAAAATTTGCAACATCTTTCGGCTTGACAATAATTTTTTTGTAACCTAAGAATGGCTATAAATTAGATGCATTATCCTCTTTTTCCATATAGCAGAGTATCTGTGACATCTTACGTTTCATTTCAATAGTGGAATCAAATACGGCAAGCGTCACCCACTCAGGTGTTAAATACCACAGATGCCCTAGATGTCGCTTCTTCTCGACACCAGCTATTTTAATATCTTTTGCAGGTAACATTGCACCTACACGTCCTTTCATCTTCTGTCGTAAGATAAATTCGCGGTCTTCAGGAATGGTAATCAAAGTCATTGCATCTTTGTGTGACACATCGAAGAGATCGTTAAATTTGTCCACAAAAGAAGCTTCTAATTCTATTTGCCGAGCTGAACGTCGAGAGGAATTTTTCTGGAGTGCTCTATATTCATCGTGAAGAGCGATAATTTTTTTCACCACGTAAGCTTTTTCACTAGTAGGAATTCTTGCTCGTTCCCAAAACTCACAAACATCTGACGTCATCCGACTTGCTTCAGAAACACTGACACTTTCATTCCTTTCTTGCAGTTTATAAGACAAATACCACAGCACTTGTAGAAGGGGTGCACAGTGGACGATTGGGCCTCGCTAGCGGCATTTAATTCAAATTTTCAAATTTGAAAAAGCGTTAATTTTTTTCACAAATCGATAACAGATGCTTTGATTAGATTTTTGGCGGTTTTTTATAAGCTCTACGATCAGCTGATCATCAGCTGTGAGCTCTCAAACATAAACACAAAATATGTATTACAATATTTTTTCTTTGAAGTGCGCATTGATTTCTAGCTCCTTTGAAATTTACAATTTTTACTTGTTTCATTAAAAGTGTGCCTTTTTATTAACTTCGAGGTAAGTATTACATAAAAAATCAGTTTTTGTGATCGGTCTGTAAATGTGTTGTTCATTAAACGTAGTGGCAAATAAGTGTATTAACAACTAGCCCGCACTAGCGTACACCTGTCGTTCGTGGAGTAAAAGTTACAACATTCGCACGGATTCGGTCTAACTCTTTTTTTAGCTGGAAATGTGAGTCATTGTGCGTCCAAAATGTGTAATATATCTGCTATTACCTGCTAACCTTTAAATCATGGCACTCTTTAGGAACAATGTCGGTAGCAAAACGGGTACTTTTTTTAGTATGGCATGAAGAAGCGATCCCAAAAAAGAGGTTTCTCACCATGGAAAACTTTGTATATACTCAGGAGGAGCAGTACGAGATTGGCAAAAAGCTGCGAAATTTTAATAGTAAGCTTGTAGAAAAGTGGAAAAACTGTAGAAGAAATAAGGTTTTTTTTTTTTGAAAACAAAAACCAGGAATGGCTAGATACGCCGTTAGTATTGATTGAAAGATCATCTTCCGAAATTATTGGACGTCCACAAAAAGATATTTCGGAGTGTTGCAAAAAAACGCAAGTTAAGAAATTGTCAGGCCTTACTGAAGATGTGCCATCAGAAGCATTGTTGGTAGCTGCAAGCTGCAGCTTGTATAAAGGTGGAAAACGTAATGCTTCACAGGTGCTGTCAATGCTAAACGCCGACGAAGAGTTTAGCGGTAAGATTTTGAAAACTATAAGTACCCTCAGCGTCTACCGACAAAACTTTCTGATGAAAAAGCACTGGCGCTATTTGTAGATGTTGGACATACCAAGTACACATGGCATTTGCCAAAGAGAGCCGCTAAAGGACAAAACGCCGATATATATCCATGCTACGACAAACTGCGTTGTGCGAAAAAAAATGCTATCCTAGTGTCATCACAGTCACTGATCATTTCGCTGAAGTACCATTACAAAGCTTAGTAGACCATACGATTGCTAGGATTATTGAAGCACACCCAGAAAGTTTTCAAAACCATATTGAAAATAACAATAACACCCAATTAACTGCTACCTACAAATGGGGTTGTGATGGCAGCAGCGGCCATTCTACTTACAGGCAAAAATTTAATGACTTCGATGGAGAGATGATAGATCAATATTTATTTTCAGTTTGTATGGTACCATTGATAGTGCAGAAAGGATCGACAGTTTTATGGAAAAACAATCGGTCTTCTTCTACCCGATATTGTCGACCCATTAAATTACTTTGCGAGAAAGAATCGGCAGACTTGTCTAGGAGAGAAATTCAAAACATTAAGAGCCAAATATTAAATATTTTTTCAACATTTGTGAGTACCTTAAGAATTGATCACCAATTTCATATGACCATGCTTGATGGCAAAACGTTCAGTGTCATATCGGAATCGGCTTCGCAAACATGCGGAATCTGTAGCGCGACTCCCAAAAATATAAACGATCTAAATTTGGTGAAAAGTTTTCCTATTAATGCAAACCTATTTGAATATGGCTTATCAAGTCTCCACGCATGGATTAGGTTTTTCGAGTGTGTTTTGCACATTACATATAGAATACCAACACAAAAGTGGCAAGCTCGTGGTGCTGAGGCGCATGGTTGTTGAACAAAATAAAAGAAGTATTCAGCAGAAGCTAAGGGAAGAAATGCATTTGTTGGTGGATATACCAATAGCTGGTACTGGCAGCACGAACAACGGAAACACTGCAAGGAGGTTTTACCAACAACCAAATTTGGCTGCTCGTATAACAGGAGTAAGCTATGATTTAATATATCGATTTAGCGTAATCTTACGAGCATTGACTTGTGGATACGAAATAAATTCGGACGCATTCGGATCTTACGCATTGGAAACTGCCGAAATTTTTGTTAAAGCATATTTCTGGTTTTACATGCCATCGTCTGTTCACAGAATTTTAATTCATGGAGCAGATATAATAAACCATTTTTCCCTTCCGATTGGTATGATGTCCGAAGAAGCTCTTGAAGCCAGGAACTAGGACTATCGAAACATATGCAAGAGCAATACAAGAAAAAAATACAATGGAAGATATCATAAATGCTTTAATAAATTTTAAAAATTAAAAAAATAAATTTAAACAAAATTTTTTTTTTCTTAAAAAATTCTATGACTTTTTTCTGAGCTGTGAAAAAAAACCGTCTGAAGATTTCTTTTTTCGTTTAGAAGTTATTAATTAAATGCCGC
This sequence comes from Zeugodacus cucurbitae, assembly GCF_028554725.1. NCBI lineage: Eukaryota > Metazoa > Arthropoda > Insecta > Diptera > Tephritidae > Zeugodacus > Zeugodacus cucurbitae. The sequence continues at coordinate 39,200,676 of NC_071668.1, forward strand.
TAACGAGGCCCAATCGCCCACTGTGGGATGGTTGTTTCGCTCCCAGTATCTCTTCCTTACTATGGTCAATAAGATATAAATACTTCCTTATTTTAACACCACTCATCATGACACTTGAAGCCAGAAATCTTCAAAAAACACAACTCAGTTTACGAAGGATAAAGAAAACTTTAGACAAGTTAAAACCTGCCCTCAGTCAAAGTGGCTAGGAACGAAAAGAAATACTTTATTGACTCAAATCGCGGAGTAAAATAGAAGCTGATGATATATTAGCTAAGTAAATGCAGTTGGACATACAGCGGTATTTATTTTTATATTGCATATGAATTAAAAGGCAGATGTATGTATTTATGTATGTGATTGGCGTTGCAACCGTTTAGCCGGTTATAGCCGAATCGACGATAGTGCGCCATCTCTCTCTCTCCTTCGCAGTTCGGCGCCAGTTGGAGATCCCAAGTGTAACCAGGTCGCTCTCCACCTGGTCCCTCCAACGGAGTGGAGGCCTTCCCCTTCCTCGGCTTCCTCCGGCGGGTACTGCATCGAACACTTTCAGGGCTGGAGTGTTTTCGTCCATTCGGACAACATGACCTAGCCAGCGTAGCCGCTGTCTTTTTATTCGCTGAACTATGTCAATGTCGTCGTATAACTCGTACAGCTCATCGTTCCATCGTCTGCGGTATTCGCCGTTGCCAATGTTCTTAGGACCATAAATCTTGCGCAAAATTTTCCTCTCGAAAACTCCTAGTGTCGTCTCATCTGATGTTGACATCGTCCAAGCTTCTGCACCGTAGAGCAGGACGGGAATGATAAGCGACTTGTAGAGCTTGATTTTGGTTCGTCGAGAGAGGACTTTACTGTTCAATTGCCTACTCAGTCCAAAGTAGCACCTGTTGGCAAGAGTTATTCTGCGCTGGATTTCGAGGCTGACATTGTTCGTATTGTTGATGCTGGTTCCAAGGTATACGAAATTATCTACGACCTCGAAGTTATGACTGTCAACAGTGACGTGGGAGCCAAGACGCGAATGCGCCGACTGTTTGTTTGATGACAGGAGATATTTCGTCTTGTCCTCATTCACCTCCAGACCCATTCGCTTCGCCTCCTTATCCATGCGGGAAAAAGCAGAACAAACGGCGCGGTTGTTGCTTCCGATGATATCAATATCATCGGCGTACGCCAGGAGCTATACACTCTTGTAGAAGATTGTACCTTCTCGGTTTAGCTCTGCAGCTCTTATAATTTTTTCCAGCATCAGGTTAAAGAAGTCGCACGATAGTGAGTCACCTTGTCTGAAACCTCGTTTGGTATCGAACGTCTCGGAGAAGTCCTTCCCAATCATGACGGAGCTTTTGGTGTTGCTCAACGTCAATTTACACAGCCGTATTAGTTTTGCGGGGATACCAAATTCAGACATCGCGGCGTAAAGGCAACTCCTTTTCGTGCTGTCGAAAGCAGCTTTAAAAACGACAAAAAGGTGGTGTGTGTCGATCCTCTTTTCACGGGTCTTCTCCAAGATTTGGCGCATGGTGAATATCTGGTCAGTTGTCGATTTTCCAGGTCTAAAGCCACACTGATAAGGTCCAATCAGTTCGTTGACGGTGGGCTTTAGTCTTTCACACAGTACGCTCGATAGAACCTTGTATGCGATATTTAGGAGGCTGATCCCACGGTAATTGGCGCAGATTGTGGGATCTCCCTTTTTATGGATTGGGCAGAGCACACTGAGATTCCAATCGTCAGGCATGCTTTCTTCCGACCACATTCTGCAAAGAAGCTGATGCATGCACCTTATCAGTTCTTTGCCGCCGTATTTGAATAGTTCTGCCGGTAATCTATCGGCCCCCGCTGCTTTGTTGTTCTTCAAGCGGGTAATTGCTATTCGAATTTCTTCATGGTCGGGTAATGGAACATCTGTTCCATCGTCATCGATTGGGGGATCGGGTTCGCCATCTCCTGGTGTTGTACTCTCACTGCCATTCAGCAGGTCGGAGAAGTGTTCCCTCCATAATCCCAGTATGCCCTGGACATCGGTTACCAGATTACCACCTTGGTCTCTACATGAGGGTGCTCCGGTCTTGAAACCTTCGTTAAGTCGCTTCATTTTTTCATAAAATTTTCGAGCATTCCCTCTGTCTGCCAGCTTCTCAAGCTCTTCGTACTCACGCATTTCGGCCTCTTTCTTTTTTTGTCTGCAGATGCGTCTCGCTTCCCTCTTCAGCTCTCGGTATCTATCCCATCCCGCACGTGTTGTGGATTTATGGTAAGTAAAAGTGGTTTACTTTAAAGATTGTAGCTTTACTTATGATTTTTTTATTTTTATACGTGTAGTTTCACTTGAATTCCACCAGGGCTTAATCGCAATCTGCAACTTCTTTACATTTGGGGTATTAGTTTTATCAGCTTACTCAATACTCTACGTATTTTATAATAAATACCTGAAATGTACTTTTCTTCATTCGAAAATGAGAATAAAATATATCGTCTTCCATGCTTTCGATAACCTTATAAAAAATTTTGCTTTTTGGAATTTTTCTCCGTGAATTTTCGCTAGCTAATAATGCAAAACGACGGCGTTTTCTTTTGTTTATTATATTTTTGATAACACTGCTGCTGCCAATTCCGAGGCTGTTTTCAAAAGAATACAGCAATATTCCTGCACATTCATTTAAAAAAAACTTTGTTGTCGAATATGTTAATGTTAGTGATGCAAAGTACCAATCTTTTGCGCGTTCATAAATGCAGTAAAATGCCAACAATTTATTTGACAAAGCAGTGTTGCCAAGCAATAATGCTTTGCATTGTAAATGAATTTCTTTGCAGTGTTGCATTGCAAACTGCGTTTATGAAGTCAGCCTATTTTTCTGGAGCGCCTGGAGTCTATACTTGTAAATCGGTGCAGTCGAACCAATTTTTTTTTTAATTTTTATAAGTTTCTTTTCCCCACAATCTGCGCCAATTACCGTGGTATAAGTCTCCTCAATATCGCATATAAGGTTTTGTCGAGCGTATTGTGTGAAAGACTAAAGCCCACCGTCAACGAACTGATTGGACCTAATCAATGTGGCTTTAGACCTGGAAAATCTACAATGGACCAGATATTCACCATGAGCCAAATCTTGGAAAAGACCCAAGAGAGAAGAATCGATACTCACCATCTTTTCATCGATTTTAAATCTGCCTTCGATAGCACGAAAAGGAGCTGCCTTTATGCCGCGATGTCTGAATTTGGTATCCCTGCAAAACGAATACGGCTATGTAAACTGATGTTGAGCAACACCAAAAGCTCCGTCAGGGGAGGATCGGGGAGGACCTCTCCGAGCCGTTCGATACCAAACGAGGCTTCAGACAATGTGATGCACTATCGTGCGACTTCTTCAATTTATTACTGGAAAACATAATACGAGCTGCAGAGCTAAATAGAGAAGGGACAATCTTCTATAAGAGTGTACAGCTGCTGGCGTATGCCGATGATATTGATATCATCGGAAGCAACAACCGCGCCGTTTGTTCTGCTTTTTCCAGACTAGATAAAGAAGCAAAGCGTATGGGTCCGGTGGTGAATGATGACAAGACGAAATATCTCCTGTCATCAAACAAACAGTCAGCGCACTCGCGTCTTGGCTCCCACGTCACTGTTGACAGTCATAACTTTGAAGTAGTAGATAGTTTCGTCTACTTGGGAACCATCGTTAACAACATCAACAATGTCAGCCTTGAAATCCAGCGCAGAATCACTCTTGCCAACAGGTGCTACTTTGGACTGAGTAGGCAATTGCAAAGTAAAGTCCTATCTCGGCGAACAAAAATCAAACTCTACAAGTCTCTCAGTATTCCCGTCCTGATGTATGGCGCTGAAGCATGGACGATGACAACATCCGATGAGACGACTCTTGGGGTTTTCGAGAGAAAGGTTTTGCGTAAGATTTATGGTCCCTTAAACATAGGCAACGGCGAATACCGCAGAAGATGGAACGATGAGCTGTACGATTTATACGACGACATTGATATAGTTCAGCGAATAAAGAGACAGCGGCTACGCTGGCTAGGTCATGTTGTACGAATGGATGAAAACACTCCAGCTCTGAAAGTGTTCGATGCAGTACCCGCTGGAGGAAGCCGCGGAAGAGGACGACCTCCACTCCGGTATAAAGACCAAGTGCGAAGTGCCCTGGCTTCACTTGGTGTTCCCAGTTGGCGCCAAAAAGCAAAAAGGAGGAAAGTTATAAAATTCCAAATTTTTTCGAAGTTTAAAAAAAAAAAAACTTTTTTAGTTCAAATAGAAGATAATTTAATACTGAAGCTAGATCACTTTTTTTTCGATCGGACATATATTCTTTTTGCTATCGCCGGCACCGTTTTGTAATGAAAATGAAAACTCGAGGACACGCGCTTTAAAGGTCTGCCTGAGCATTCGCACCTGCTCGACGCTCGGCCACTAAAAATGCTCTAGCTTCGAAAATATGTCGAATTGGCCTCTGGAATTTTAAAGACATATTCTTGGATAGTTTTGGAAGAGATTTAAAACAAAACAAAAAAATCGGTTTTTTGAAGCCTGTAAAGCAGAGTACTGCCTTAAATCTGATCGTCCCGATTAGACATACTTCCAGAACCAAATGCTGCAAGCCGGTCTAGATGAACAACCTTCATTTTATTCCTGGGGCTTCCAATTGTCTGTATGCGATACACCACATCATTGATCCGTTTAACAACCTGGTATGGTCCTTCCCAACTACATTGAAATTTAGAAGACAATCTTTTCTTCAGTTGTGGGCTATATAACAAGACCCAATCTCCTTCCACAAATCCTTCAGAGTACATAGCCTTGTCGTATTGCCTTCATTTTATCACTCATGATTTGGGTGCGCTGTGTCACCATAGCATGTATTTCTCTCATCTCGTCTTCTAGGACACTGTTGTCTTCCTTAACTTTCTTTCCACCATTTGCGTTTGTTCCAAACTTTAAATCAATCGGTAACCGAAGATGATTGCCAAAGATTACTTTTGCTGGAGTCCCGTTGTTTTATGTACGGCAGACCGATAAGCCATCAGGAACAACGCTATATGGGTATCCCAAACCTTTTGATAATCTTCTACCTCTTTCTTAGGATGTTCTTCCAAAGTTCGATTTAACCGTTCTACCATTCCATCAGACTGTGGATGTAAGGCTATAATACGAGTTTTCCGTATACCCAATATGCCACACATTTCTGGATTAGAGCTGTTTCGAAATTCCTTCAGAATCCATTTTAATGCTGCGTGATCTGTCCTTACTCGAAATCACTGTCCATAAAGGTACTTATGGAAATGTTTGATGCCCTTCACCAATGCCAGTAATTCCTTTCGCGTTACGCAATAATTCTTCTCTGGCTTACTTATTGTCTGGCTATAATACGCGATCACTTTCTCATTCCCGTCAATCACCTGTGATAGAACGCTTCTATTGCATAGCCACTAGAATCCGTGTCCAAGACGAACGTTGAGCCTGGAACTGGATACTGGACCTGGAACTGGATGCAGTACATAATCACTCCTTCAGGAAGGCCAATTCCTGTTTTTCATTCCATTCAAAGACTTCGTTCTTCTTCATGAGTTCATGGAGGCTGCTAACTACGCTGGCGATATTTGGAACGAATCGTCGGTAATAGGTACACAGTCCAAGGAAACTCCACAATTCATGTAAATTTTGAGGTCTGGGCCAAACGTTTACTGCCTCTATCTTTATCTGTACAAATGTCATTCGTTGTCACATTGTGTCCCAAATAACTCACTTCTTTCTTGAATAGTGAACATTTCTTCGGGCTCAGTTTTAAACCAGCGCTGGCTATGCGTTGAAAACCATCTTCCAAGTTCTTGAGGTGCTCATCAAAACTTTTACCTTTTTTAAGTCTCTCAAAAGTGGTAGGTACGATACATAACCCAAAGGGAATTACAGTAAATTGCAGTAGACCATCTCCAACGCTAAAAGCCGTCTTTTCTTAGTCCTCTTCGTTTACCTCCACTTGCCAATAGCCATTTTCCAAATCGTGTGTTGAAAACCAATTTGTATCTAGAGTGTCATCTAATGAGTAACTATTTTTCTTCGTGACATCATTCGACTTTCTGTAGTCCACACAGAACCTCATGTTGCCATCTTTCTTCTTTACAAGTATTATAGATGAACTCCATGAATTGATGGTTCAATTATGCCGCTATCGCTCATTTCACGTATGGTCTGGCTTACAACTTCACGTTTGGCTAATGTAACGCTGCGAGGAGCCTGGAGGATTGGTCTTGCATCTCCGGTGTTGATGAAATGTTTTACAATTTTGGTTCTACATGGTTTGGATTCATCTTTATGAAATATATGGTGGAGTATCTGAGAAGAAGTTGTTTGGCCTTCTTTTTATGGTCTACCTCTAGTTCCTCGGTCCATGCATTAATCTCGTTTGGAATAACATTTTTACAACAGGAATTTTAATCAAAATGTGTTTCGCAATTTATCACAGGCTCAATTTCCTGACACTGCCCTAATATAGTTCCTTTGGAGAGTGTGATAGGTGACTTACACTCATTACGGACTCTTACTGGAACTCTTTTGTCTTGCCGTGTCAAAGCCAGGATATTTCCTACAAGTAAGTTTGGTGTAGATTCTTTTGCGCTTTCAACAAGCCACAACGTGTTTGTCCCATAGTCTCCATCTATTTCTGCCTAAATAATTACTTTCTGTTATTAACACTCGTTTAATGTTGCATTTGTTATCATAACCAAATATAAGAGGCACTTCCATATTGGAATAAGTCATAACTCAGTTTTCCATGTCTAATTTGATTATTTTACTTGCAAGAAACTCTACTCCAATTATGACTTCGTCAACGATATCTGCCACTATAAAATTATGGAACACGGCTATCTTTCCTATTGCAATTTCGCACGTTACTTCCCTGAGAACTTGAGTGTCATCTCCAGTTGCAGTACGTAACTTTGCTCCAGTTAGTGGTTTTACTTCCTTGTTGACCAGATCCGATCGAATTATGGAATGTGTTGCGCCCGTATCCACAGTCAGTATGCGCTTTCTACCGTCCACACATCCTCTAACGGTAACGTTATTCATACTTCTATATATCTGAGAGACAGAGATTACAGGGCATTCACTTGGGGGAGCCAGCACGCGCCCCTTTCGACTGGTTCGCTTTAGTTTAACGATTGGTTGCTTTTCAGAGTTGGTTGGTCTTCTTCAGCTTTGCGTTTGCGTCCAACTAGATTATTGGATCGATTAGATTCCATATTGCAATTACGTGCAATATGACCACTATTTCCGCAGTTGAAGCACTTAACCACGCCATCATTTTTCTTATGTGTTTCTCAAGATTTTTCCAGCATTTTACGCATTTATTCAAACATTTTCTTCGCCCAGACAGGCTCTTCTATTTCTATACGATGAGCTTTAAATGTTCTATGGCTCAGTAAGAAGGCAGTTTCGTGCGTTAGAGCAAAGGATACCGTTTCTGCAAAGGTCAATTTTGGACATGCTAGTGCAGCATAGCGCGTATTCTCGTCTCGTATGCCATTAACCAAGCCAAGTGAGCTAACCTTTCCACTTCCGTAGCAAATTCTTGCAGAAACTCACTAGCTTTCTGTTTCCGATTTTGCAGTTCTATTTGGAAAGTTTGTCTCCTACGTTCACTCCCATACCGCCTTTCTACAGCAGCCATTCGCCACATGCTTCGTAACTGCTTGCTTCGTAAAAGCAGCCCCTTTTAAAGCCACGAATAACGCTGCAACTTTGTCTTCCGCGTTCCAATTATTTCTAACTGCCGTCTTTTCAAATTGTAGTTTGAAAATTTGGAACGGAGTTTTGACTTTGACAGAACCTGTTGACACCATTGGTCGATTTAGTTGCAGGTCACGGAAACGATCTTTTAATTCTTCCACATCATCCTTAATCTTGTCTTGCTCTTCTGAAATTTGCGTTGACACTTCTGCAATATGTGAGGTCACCTGCGTCGATATACGTGCTTCCTGTTCTTTTAACTGTGTTGCCACCTGAGCTGATATATGTGATGACAGCTCTGTTGTTTGCAATGACACTTGTGTTGACAATTGCGACTGCTGTGCTTTCATCTCCATTTATTCTAATTTCTGCGCTTGGAACTATGACGACATCTGGGACATTGCAGACAAAATCATGTTCATATCCAGTATCCCTGAGTAACATGGAGTCTCTTCCTTTTCTTCTATCTTAGTTGTCGATTCCTCCAACACCGATTCGAAAACATATTCGTTAACGTTGATGTTTTCTTTTTCCGTGGCTTCTCACAACCAGGCTTGTAACTCAGCTTTCCACCCATTCGTTACTAAGCCTCGTTGTTAAAACTCCTTTTTGAGTTGTGGTATCTTTAAATCGTTGAACTTAACCATTATCTCCTACGGATTTTATTTGTCAATCCATCTTCTGACACCAATTGTAACGGATTACCAAAATTTGTTGTTTGCGCTGAAAGTCTACCCTGAGTTCGATCACTGGATTGTCAAATAAAAGTCACTCTTTAATGGCTATACACTAATCTTTATATCTAAATCCTTATAAGTTAACACTTTATTACCCTAAACTCTACTTTACAACTCTAACCTATAACTTGTTTACAATTTACTCGACAACTCTCTTATCAGAACTGTGTCTTGCTGCCAGTCCGACAGCACTTATATAGTCGATTGTAAGCGGTACATCGCCACTCGAACATTCTGGCAACTACGAATATCGATGCCTAAATACATCTAGGAAGTTATCGATTTCGATTGTCAATCCTAGTTTGTTCTGGTTCTGGAATAAGATAGAATTCAAAGGGATTCATTCATCAGGGTGTCAAAAAAATATTATATACCGAATTTCATTGAAATCTGTCGAGTAGTTTCTGAAATATGGTTTTTTATCCATATGTGGGCGTGTCATCACACGCCCATTTTCCATTTTGTAAAAAAGAAATCTGAGTGCAGCTTCTTTCTGCTATTTCTTCTGTAAAATTTAGTGTTTCTGACTATTTTCCATAGTGAGTTAACGCACTTTTAATTTGCAAGGTATATACAAAAAACCTATTTGGGGGCGGGGCCACGCCACTTTATTTATATTATATAATACACAATTTGACCCACATATTCGTCATATATATTGTATAAAGTCCATTGAAAGTTGGAAACCATAATAATAGGTTAGAAGCACCGAGGTCCTCGTGTTCGATATATGGGGCCTAAAAAACCTATGGTCCGATTTCGGCGATTTTTAGAATGGGGCTGCTACACTATAAACATGGTATTTGTGCAAAGTTCTGCACCGATATCTTCACTAGTGCTTACTTTATATATTGTAATGTAAACGATTCAGATCGTCTTCAAAGTTCTGGTATATAGGAAGTAGGCGTAGTTGTGAAGCGATTTGGCCTATTTTCACAACATATCATTGGGATGTAAGGAAACTATTACACACCAAGTTTCATTGAAATCGGTTGAATAGTTCCCATAAGTGGTGGGAGTGCAGCTTCCATCTGCCATTTCTTATGTGAAATTTAGTGTTTCTGACGTTTTTCGTTAGTGAGTTAACCCACTTTTAGAAATTTTCAACCTAACCTTTGTATGGGAGGTGGGCGTGGTTATTATCCGATTTCTTTCATTTTTGGACTGTATTAAGAAATGGCAAAAAAAACGACAACAGAAAGTTTGGTTTATATAGCTCTATTGATTTGGGGGCGGGGCCACGCCCACTCCCCAAAAAATTACATCCATATATGCCCCTTCATAGTGCGATCCTTCATACCAAATTTTATTTCCATAGCTTAATTTATGGCTTAGTTTTGGCACTTTATGTGTTTTCGGTATATCTATACTCTTTTAGTTTTGGGTGTTACACACAACCGTTATGTGAACAAAACTATAATACTCTCTTTCGCAACTTTTGTTGCGAGAGTATAACAAGTACATTTAATAAAAATAATTATATACATAAATGTACATACATGAATATAATATAAACGTTGGAAAATTTAAATATAATAAAATTAAAGTCTAGAAAATATGATTCCACGAACACAATCACAAAATTAAAATTTCCCCATAGTTCTGTTTTCTAACGTTTGTTTGTAGGTCATAACACTAAACGAGTTAGATATGGAATTGTGACGAGTAGAGTTGAAATCCGGATAACTGTCTGTCCGTCCGTCCGTTAAAGCGATAACTTGAGTAAAAATTGAAACATCTTAATGAAACTTGGTACACGTGTTCTTTGGCACCATAAGAAGGTTGCTTTTCGAAAACGTATAAAGTCCCATAACTAAGCCGTATATAGAGTTATGGTCACCGTCAATCGTTCACTTTACAATATAAGTGCTACGTACCAGTAAAATTTTGAAGGTCCCTGATATCGAACCTCAAAACGTTTGGCAAATTTTTGTATTGAAAATATCGGGAAATCTCTCAGATTACTCTCTAAAGAAATTAAAAGAAGATGTGCTAATTTTAATAGTGTGTCTCTGTGCCAAAAATGGGTAAAATCGGTTCAATATTTACTCTAGCTCCATATATACCTATAAATTTTATATGGATATTCAAACTTCCGGTAGACTTAATACCGTATATATTGGTTTATATGTGAGATATCTTAGCAAAATTAAGTAAACGTAAAATCATGGATATAATGTAGCTAGGTGACAAAAATAGTTGCAATCGGTCAAGGAATTACTCAAACCCCCATATATAATCTAAAACGATTTTCGACTTTATGTAGAACATGTAGGTATGTAATTGTGTATTATCTTAATAAAATTACATAAACAAAGTGTGAAAGTATAAAATATTCGGTTACACTTCAATGTACCCCATACACATACATTATATGTACATATACAGTGGAACTTCCATAGCTCGAACTTCTATAACTCGAAGGTCTCCATAACTCGAACACTCGAATTGGCAATAGCGTTTAGAAGCCAAATTTCATACAAATTTCCTTCCCTTACTCGAATTTCTATAACTTCGAAATTCTCCAAAACTCGAACTCTTGAAGAGGCAATCGAAGGCAACTTTCATACAGGGCATAATACAAAAATTAAAATTTTACTATCGAGGCTGGATTTGAAGAGTCATACTATATCGTATGGAGGGGAACAATTTCATATTACACTAATAGATTTCTGAAATCATGTAACAAAGCATGGGATACAGATGTCAAGAGCCAAACAAAAGCAAAGTGCAACAATTAAAATTACAGAATACCTGTTTTAACGTATTTAAAAAAAATGTTATGCGAAGTAAATTAATAAAACTGTGCATAAATATATATTATACAGCTTTTTGAAAAATGTTTGTTTTATTGAAAATTTCTATAACTCGAAGTTTTTTTGTGGATTATGGTGATTCGATTTAGAGAAGTTCCACTGTATGTGTAAATATATAATATTAAAAAATGTCCTTTTGATGTATATCATACAAAACTTAATTTAATTTGACAATTCAAAAGAGGATAAACCAGAAATACCTCATATATTAAAGATTCCAAAAATTGCTGATGTTGATAAACAACAAAGTACACCCTCAAAAGCTACACGATCAAAACATGACGTAAAACAAAAAAGATCAAAAGATAATGCAATGCCAAGATTCAATACTGAAAGTTATATTAGATACTGCACAAGATTCCAACTTCCCCTGTTAATGACAGTACCGAATCGGTTCTAAATTTAAAAATTCAAAGTATAGATAGTATATGGGCACACTTCTGGCTGTTACGATACAGTACTAAATACTGATGGCGCTGAACTTCCAGAAAACAAAGCTTCCGCGTCGGCGTCATAAACTTGAAAACTCTCCCGAATCCCGTAATAGGAGGAATCACCATGTTGTGCTCCAAAACAGAGAAAAATCAAGCTCTTCTTTCATAATATTAAAGCAGTTATTTTACCCACTGCGATCATCTTAAAATTTATTTATTCAAATTAATAGCATTAATGATATAATAGCTGTCATCGATTGGCTAAGCGTTATAGAGAAGCGAAAAAAACGCACTATCCTGTAATTCAAACAGACAGGCACCACTTATGGTGCAAGCCTGCGCTAAAATGTCCTCTTAATATGCGCAATAGTGCTGAACCTTTTTCATAGGTGGAGAAATACTTAAATCTGCACAAAAATGTATCCCTTTGTTTCAAAGTAAAAACAAGAAACATATATGTACATATATTTGTATTGTTATTTTTGTCTAAAATTTGTCTTTTGTGTCGTTTTTACCATTGTGAAAAGTATACATATGTATGTAAAACAAAATTTGACAGCCCTCCGTAAGCGGCGATAGCATTTTTAATGAGGTATCCGCATACTCCTATGCGAATTCAACTAGATAACTTTTTTGTTTCTTTCACATGTACATTTTTTGACAGCAAATTAGCCGACTCAAACGACCACACTCCAACACAAATCGACATTTTATTAGACAGTGACTTAATACCTCACATTATGCATGAAGATATAGATCAAATCTCCGATAAATTCTTAGCCTAAAGTACATACAACCTTTGTCAGTAACAGACAAACTTAGTTATTTTACAACTTATGTTGAAAACGAGGTAATCAGCTGACGAAATTCTGGGAAGTAGAAGAATTATCTCCCATCCTTAAGAAGAAGGCAAGGCATGTGCAGACAATTCTACAATAACTCGAAACGAACGTGGCCAACATTACAACCTGCTCACATGTTGCTAACACTAAATTGAATGAATAAATCGTCACCTAAAATGCAAAAGGCCGTAACTAACATTTTTAGTATTTTACAGGAGAAGCAAAAAACGTTATAGATTAAAGACTACTTAAAGCTAAATATCCAAATTGTAGATTTAAGCTTAGAAAACAAAGACGGATTTGTTTCTGAAAACCAAATTAATGGGGAAAAAGCAGTTTTTAAGAAATGTTAGTTACGGCCTTTTGCACTCTATTTTTCTGAAACCAAAAAGCCGTAACTACTTGAAAAAAATTGTGTATAAAATGAAAGCAATGGTTAAAATAAGAAAATGTGCTTTTAGGCTGTAACTAAAAAAGTTTTTAACAAGTTATGTCTTTTTGTATCTATTTATTGTAAGTATTTTAACACAAAAGAAATTATTTAATTAATACATTTAATTCGAGAAAATAAAATTAAATTGGTTAAGAAAAACAAAATAATTCATTTGAAAACAACAAAACCTGCAATACAAATTGCAAATTAGAATAGATTTAAGATGTAAAGGGTATATTATCATAAAAGCTGTGGCAGTCAGCCGGAAGTAAAAAATTTAAGTTCCTGCAGGTGTTCCCATTTCTTTTTGGATATTGATATTCTTTCGGTATTTAACTGTGAAGGTTCGATGTCCCTAAATTTTTGTTGTGTACGTTGTGGCAAAACGTTATAATCGTCGTTGATATTTGTTATTTGATTAACGACATACATTTTTTTTGATCCCATGACATTTTCCAGAACCCATTAAATATTTCCTTACGATTTTCTTCGGAAAATGTAGAACAATTCCGTACAGAACTTTTCTCACAGAATTTTGAAATAGTCCCATGTATTTTTTACCTTTCAATCGGTTTATTATATTTCCAGATCTTTTATTATTTTTTTTAAGTTTTTCATTACAACCATTTTCACAATTAGTACTCATTTTATTAATTTTGTTTTATTCCGGGAATAAAGGCAGTAACACAATAACACAATTTGATAAAGAATGAAAGATAATGAAAACAACTGCTATTACGGATAACACAATGTGTCACATTGAAATTGAATCAAAGATAATGAAAAAAGGGTAGTTACGGCTTTTTGGTTTATGAAATTATTGAAGTTGTAGTTGCGGCCTTCTGATTCTCGCCTATAAAGTCGTTATTTTTGGACGTATGCGTGTAAAATTTGCTGTGTACACGTGTTTCGGTTAAGTACTTCATAATCAATCAAAAAGTCAATTTTGAATTTTTTGTTATTTACGGCCTTTTGCATTTTAGGTGACGAAATATAGAATGTATCTACAAATACTATAATTCAGACTATGAACCAAACAACATTTCTCCTATTTCCATAGAAATGCATGCAGACGATATCTACAGTACACCGAATACTGTGAGATCCGTTTGTATCTAGAACATGCATGATTCAACCTCACACTCTGAAGAGGTGCATAAGCTTCCAGAGCATGAAGCCCGCTCAAAGACTGCAGATCGTCACAGCCCACGGCCCTTGCATGAATTAGTTGACAAATTAAAACGTCACTCTCGAGTGTATGACCGAGGAATCATGCAAATATTACCAAAGACCGCATCACAAGATGTTCCACCGCTTCCCTAGACAAGCAAATCTGTCGACAAGCAACACTTGAATCCGACGCAGACCACGTGACAAACATGTCCAGCGTATAATAGTCCATCGCACCAAATCAAGGCAAGCAGGACACACCGGCTGAACGTGGTTGAGTGTCGCTGAGCACGCTGCAATAGCTGCAGAGACAATTGATTCGCCTAGGGGCATCAGCATCATCCGTTCGAAATTCGATACATCAATTTTCGACACCCGTCTGTCAACCAGAAGGGATTCGTCCAGAAAATGTTTTGTTCTCGCGTAGACTGTATGCATCGAAGTAATATCAATTCAAACATTTATAATAATTATAAAATTCTTATAAATAAATACAATAAAATGTATACAAAAAATTCGTTAACAATTATATGTGTTATCGCTTTTCGGTTTTCGGATTTCTATTAAGTGCGAGTGACAAATAATAACGAGTAAGGAAAGGCTAAGTTCGGGTGCAACCAAATATTTTATACTCTCGCAATATATTCCTACAGTTTTATTATATATATCACACAATTTGACCGATATATTCGGCATAAAGTCCAATAGAAAAAGGAAATCATCATACAAGGTTTATGAAGGCTGAGGTAATTCCCGAACCGATTTCACTCATTTTCATGACCAACATAAATTATATCTAAGATTATATATATATATATATTTGGCGTGTGAACCGCTTTAATCGATTATAGTAGAACCCACCAGAGCGCGCCACTCGATTCTCCTTCTTGCTTTTTGACGCCAACTGGAAACACCAAGTGAAGCCAGGTCACTTTCCACTTGATCCTTCCATCGGAGTGGAGGTCGTCCTCTTCCGCGGCTTCCTCCAGCGGGTACTGCATCGAACACTTTCAGAGCTGGTGTGTTTTCATCCATCCGTACGACATGTCCTAGCCAGCGTAGCCGCTGTATTTTTATTCGCTGAAGTATGTCACTGTCGTCGTATAAATCGTACAGCTCATCGTTCCCTCGTCTGCGGTATTCGCCGTTGCCAATGTTTAGAGGACCATAAATCTTACGCAAAACCTTTCTCTCGAAAACCCTAAGAGGCGTCTCATCGGATGTTGTCATCGTCCACGCTTCAGCGCCAAACATAAGCACGGGAATAATGAGGGACTTGTAGAGTTTAATTTTAGTTCGTCGAGAGCGGACTTTACTTTTCAATTGCCTACTCAGTCCAAATTAGCACCTGATTCTGCGTTGGATTTCGAGGCTGACATTAATGGTGTTGTTAATGCTGGTTCCATAGCCTTATTAGTTTTGAGGGGATCACGGCAGCTTTTTTCGTGCTGTCGAAGGCAGCTTTAAAATCGATAAAAAGGTGGTGACTGTCGATTCTTCTCTCTCGGGTCTTTTCCAAATATCTGAAAATCTGGTTTAAAGTAACTCTGATAAGGCCCAATCAGCTCGGCTTTAGTCTTTGACACAATACGCTCGACAGAACCTTGTACGCAATGTTGAGGAGGCTTATCCCATTGTAATTGGCGCAGATTGTGGGGTCTCCCTTTTTATGGATTGGGTAGAGCACACTGAGATTCCAATCGTCAGGCATGCTTTTTTCCGACTATATTCCACAAAGAAGCTGATGCATGCACCTTATCAGTTCTTCGCCGCCGTATTTGAATAGCTCGGCTAGTAATCCATCGGCCCCGCCGCTTTGTTGTTGTTCAAGCGGGTAAGTCGAGTAGAAAATCGTTCGGCTGTCGGTTGTGATTGCAGCTTTTCGACGTCGAACCTTCCTAGTGTTTGTTGACGGGCGTTCTTGGCTGCACAGAGGCTTCCGTCTATCACAACGTGAATGATTTGATTGCGCGTGTTTCGATCAGGAGACAGCCACATCGCTTGATGAATTTTCTTATGCTGGAATCTGGTAATACAGACAACCATATTTCGGGCCCCAGCAAAGTTGATCAACCTCAGGCCGTTTGGCGATGTTTCGTCATGGAGGCAGAATTTTCCGACTGTTGTGCCAGAGACACCTTGGTGTTAAAATCGCTCATAGGTGCTCATAGAAAGCTTCTTTGGTCACATCGTCCTTCTCTTCCGTTGGGGCGTGGGCGCAAATCAGCGATATGTTGAAGAACCTCGCTTTGATGGGGATTGTGGCAAGATGTTCATCCACCGGGGTGAATGCCAGGACTCGTGTCGGAGTCTCTCTCCCACCACGAATTTAACACCAAATTTGCGCTCCTTTATATGGCCGCTATAGTAGATGTCACAAGGACCAACCTTCTTCCGTTCTTGTCCTGTTCATCGTTCTTCTTGGATGGCGGTGATGTCAGCTTATAGTTGTATGAGGACATCAACCAGCTGGGCAGAGGCACCTTCCCAATTAAGGGTCCGGACATTCCAGGTGCATGCCCTCAAATCGTGATCCTGAAAACGTTTGCAGGAGTCGTCATCAAAAGTGGGGTTTCACATCCGAGTCAGCTTACAGTTGTATGAGGACATCAACCAGCTGGGCAGAGGCACCTTCCCAATTAAGGGTCCGGACATTCCAGGTGCATGCCCTCAAATCGTGATCCTGAAAACGTTTGCAGGGGTCGTCAGCAAAAGTGGGGTTTCACATCCGAGGCTCTGTTCGGTCTTTCAGATGGGGGTTTTGAAGTGGTGGGTCTCAAACCCTACTCACAACCGCATAAGCGGGCTTCGGCTTCTCATTTTAGCTCGCCTTCAAATGGATGTCTGTTGGCTACCCAGGGGATATTTGGTCTAAAACCGGAAGTCGTGAGCTGCTTGAGTCATATGCAAAACAATCGTTCCTGGCCACTCCCAAGTAAATGGTAATCAGAAACTTTCCTTACTTGCGTGAACTTCTACATATGACCCCCATGCTCATTTAATTTGGCTAAGATATTTTCCATGTTAACCAATTTATAAGCTGTTAACCACATCGTATTTTTGAAAATCCTATAATTAGGTATCTGAGAGCTAGGGGCAGTTATGACGTGATTTTAACCATTTCTGGTACAGAGACACACTATTAGAAGAAAAAGATTTCCTCTGAATTAAATTGAGATATCTGAGAGGTTTATCGAAATTTTCGATGAAAAATTACCGTAGGGCACTGAGCTGTTCATATTCGATATCCGGGGCATTGAAAAGTTAT
Organism: Zeugodacus cucurbitae; assembly: GCF_028554725.1. NCBI lineage: Eukaryota > Metazoa > Arthropoda > Insecta > Diptera > Tephritidae > Zeugodacus > Zeugodacus cucurbitae. Next base: position 39,218,126 of record NC_071668.1, read on the forward strand.
AGTCCGATTTCGAGAATTTTTTCACGAGTGATTCCACAGAACATATACAGTATTTGTGTAAAGTTTTATTTCGCTATCTTTATTGGTTCCTTATGTAAAGGGTGATTTTTTAAGAGCTTGATAAGTTTTTAAAAAAAAAAAACGCATAAAATTTGCAAAATCTCATCGGTTCTTTATTTGAAACGTTAGATTAGTTCATGACATTTACTTTTTGAAGATAATTTCATTTAAATGTTGACCGCGGCTGCGTCTTAGGTGGTCCATTCGGAAAGTCCAATTTTGGGCAACTTTTTCGAGCATTTCGGCCGGAATAGCCCGAATTTCTTCGGAAATGTTGTCTTCCAAAGCTGGAATAGTTGCTGGCTTATTTCTGTAGACTTTAGACTTGACGTAGCCCCACAAAAAATAGTCTAAAGGCGTTAAATCGCATGATCTTGGTGGCCAACTTACGGGTCCATTTCTTGAGATGAATTGTTCTCCGAAGTTTTCCCTCAAAATGGCCATAGAATCGCGAGCTGTGTGGCATGTAGCGCCATCTTGTTGAAACCACATGTCAACCAAGTTCAGTTCTTCCATTTTTGGCAACAAAAAGTTTGTTAGCATCGAACGATAGCGATCGCCATTCACCGTAACGTTGCGTCCAACAGCATCTTTGAAAAAATACGGTCCAATGATTCCACCAGCGTACAAACCACACCAAACAGTGCATTTTTCGGGATGCATGGGCAGTTCTTGAACGGCTTCTGGTTGCTCTTCACCCCAAATGCGGCAATTTTGCTTATTTACGTAGCCATTCAACCAGAAATGAGCCTCATCGCTGAACAAAATTTGTCGATAAAAAAGCGGATTTTCACATTTCGAACCGAACACTGATTTTGGTAATAAAATTCAATGATTTGCAAGCGTTGCTCGTTAGTAAGTCTATTCATGATGAAATGTCAAAGCATACTGAGCATCTTTCTCTTTGACACCATGTCTGAAATCCCACGTGATCTGTCAAATACTAATGCATGAAAATCCTAACCCTTTAAAAAAAATCACCCGTTACATATATATTATAAAGTGAAGGAATAAGAGGGAAAGTGTTTCTGATGTTTTCCGTTAGTGAGTTAGCGCACTTTTAGTAATTTTCAACCTAAGCTTTGTATAGGAGGTGGGCGTGGTTATTACTCGATTTCAACTATTTTCATGGTGGGATACGTTAGGGAACCGACTGTGGAAAGTTTGGAAGGAAAGTTATAAAGTTCAATATAAAGTTAGTTTTAGGACTGATTTCCTCCTGTTCGATATCTGGGGCCTTGAAAAGTTATGGACTGATTTTATTTAGTACATAAGTATAACTCTGTATCTAACTTTTTATGTTTAAGAATTACAAACAACCGCTACGTGAACAAAACTAGTATACTCTCTTTGCAACATGTTGCGAGAGTATAAGCAATTTACTATAAAATTAATATAGTTTTATTATTAATGGTGCAGATTTTAAAAAGTTTGCTCATGTGATCATGCCCTCGTCTTGCTCTCATTCAGCAATGTCATGTAAAACAAAGTATAGCTGAATTGTTCTAACTTTCCTATTTGCCATTTGTCGCATCATTGCATCCTATTTAAAATTTTAAAATTATATATTTAGCTCTTTATTTATATACAACAGATTTAATAATAGCAATATTATAATAATAGTAATGATAACTGACAAAGAGATTAAAGGAATTAATAAAAAGGTTTAAAAACCTATATGTATTAATTGGTATTAATATTAATAACAAAGATTAATGACATTGATAATAATAATTATGTTAATAATAAATAATCGCGTCGGTCTGAAGTTCTCCAATAACCCACAATCTAAAAAAATACAAAAAAGTCGAGAGTGAGAGAACGTAAAAAAATGAGAGAGAGAAAATTGTTGTACATATTAAGGGATAGTCGAAATAATCTCTGAGAGCACTCATCAGCAACTCGGTATAAGGTAAATGTGGGACGGCATATCCAGTTCCTTACGTACAGCTGCAACATTGCAGTATTGGTTTTCGGACAAGTACAAAAAAACAGCTGGTATGATGAGGTTTACCGTCTCGCAGTGGAGAGAAAACAGTCCGCCTACCTCGCAATGTTGCGATCGTCCGGGAGCTGAAGAGGGAAGAGAGACACATTTGTAAACAAAAGAGAAAGAGGTCGAAATGCGTGAGTATGAAAAGCTTGACAAGCTGGCCGACAGGGGTAATGCTCGAAAATTCTGCGAAAATATCTGGCGACTAACTGAAGGTTTCAAGAGCGTAGCACACTCCTGTAGAACCCCCAGAGGTGATCTAGTTATTGAAGACCTGAGTATATTGAGTTTGTGGAAGGAACACTTCTCCAGCCTGCTGAATGGCAGTGGACGGCGGCGAAGAACTGATAAGGTGAATGTATCAATTTCTCTGCAGAATATGGTCGGACGAAAGCATGACTCCTCAATATCGCTTATAACGTTCTATCGAGCGTACTGTGTGAAAGACTAACGCCCACCGTCAACAAACTGATTGGACCTTATCAGTGTGGCTTAAGACCTGGAAAATCTATAACGCACCAGATTTTCACCATGCAAAAATTCGTGAAAAGAAGATCGACACACACCACAAGGACAAGACGAAATATCGAAATGTCATCAAGCAAACAGCCAGCGTATTCGCGTCGTGGCTCCCACGTCACTGTTGACAGTCATAACTTTGAAGTGGTAGATAATTTCGTCTATCTGGGAACCAATGTTAACAGCAATAACAATGCCAGCTTGGAAATTCAACGCAGAATCACTTTGGCCAACAGGTGCTACTTTGGACTGAGTTGCGATCGGCAATTGAAAAGTAAAGTCCTCTCTCGACGAACATACACCAAACTCTTCAAGTCCCTGGTGCAGAAGCGTGGACGATGACAACATCAGATGAGACGTCACTAGGAGTTTTCGAGAGGAAACATCGCCAAACGGCCTGAGGCTGATCGACTTCGCTGGGGCCCGAAATATGGTCGTCTGTAGTACCAGATTCCAGCATAAGAAAATATATCAAGCTACTTGGCTGTCTCCTGATCGAAACACGCTAACCAAATCGATCACGTTGTGATAGACGGAAGACATGTCTCCAGTGTTTTAGACGTGCGTACGCTCCGAGGACCAAATATAGAGTCGGACCATTATCTGGTTGCAGCGAAGATACACACCCGCCTCTGTGCAGCAAAGAACGCCCATCAACAAACACAAGGAAGGTTCGACGTCGAAAAGCTGCAAACGCAACAGACAGCCACGAAATACTCTATTCGACTTGCACTCCTGCTCTCTGAGAGCACTCATCAGCATCTTGGTATAAGGGAGCTGTGGGACGGCATCTCAAACTCACTGCGTACCGCTGAAACCGAAACCATTGGCTTTCGGAAAAGTCAAAAATAAAGCTGGTACGAGGAGGAATGCCGTCTCGCAGCGGAGAGAAAACAGACTGCCTACCTCGCAACGTTGCAAACAACCACAACACGTGCGGGAAGCGAGACGAATCTGCAGACAAAAAAAGAAGAGCTTGAGAAGCTGGCAGACAGAGGGAATGCTCGAAAATTTTATGAAAAAATGAAGCGACTTAACGAAGGTTTCAAGACCGGAGCATCCTCATGTAGAGACTAAGTTGGTAATCTGGTAACCGATGTCCAGGGCATACTGGGATTATGGAGGGAACACTTCTCCGACCTGCTGAATGGCAGTGAAAGTACAACACCAGGAGTTGGCGAACCCGATTCCCCAATCGAAGACGATGGAATAGAAGTTCCATTACCCGACCATGAAGAAATTCGAATAACAATTACCCGCCTGAAGAACAACAAAGCGGCAGGGGCCGATAGATTACCGGCTGAGCTATTCAAATACGGCGGCGAAGGACTGATAAGGTGCTTGCATCAGCTTCTTTGCAAAATATGGTCGGAAGAAAGCATGCCTGACGATTGGAATCTCAGTGTGCTCTGCCCAATCCATAAAAAGGGAGATCCCACAAACTGTGCCAATTACCGTGGGGTAAGCCTCCTAAATATCGCCTATAAGGTTCTATCGAGCGTACTGTGTGAAAAACTTAAGCCCACCGTCAACAAACTGATTGGACCTTATCAGTGTGGCATTAGACCAAAGTAGTCCACGGACCAGATATTCACCATGCGCCAAATTTTGGAGAAGGACCGTAAAAAGAGGATCGACACACATCACCTTTTTGTCGAGCGTCACGAAAAGGAGTTGTCTTTATGCCGTGATGTCTGAATTTGGTATCACCAAACGAGGTTTCAGACAAAGTTACTCACTAACGTGCGGCTTCTTTAACTTGATGCTGGAAAAAATAATACGAGCTGCAGAGCTAAATAGAGAAGGTACAATATTCTACAAGAGTGTACAGCTGCTGGCGTACGCCGATGATATTGATATAATCGGAAGCAAAAACCGCGCCGTTTGTTCTGCTTTTTCCCGCATGGATAAAGAGGCGAAGCGAATGGGTCTGGAGGTGAATGAGGACAAGACGAAATATCTCCTGTCATCAAGCAAACAGTCGGCGCACTCGCGTCTTGGCTCCCACGTCACTGTTGACAGTCATAACTTTGAAGTTGTAGATAATTTCGTATACCTGGGAACCAGTATCAACAACACCAACAATGTCAGCCTCGAAATCCGGCGCAGAATCACTCTTGCCAACAGGTGCTACTTTAGACTGTGTAAGCAATTGAACAGTAAAGTCCTCTCTTGACGAACCTAAATCAAACTCTACAAGTCGTTTATCATTCCCGTCCTGCTTTATGGTGCAGAAGCTTGGACGATGTCAACATCAGATGAGACGACACTAGGAGTTTTCGAGAGGAAAATTTTTCGCAAGATTTATGGACCTCAGAACATTGGCAACGGCGAATACCGCAGACGATGGAATGATGAGCTGTATGTGTTGTTCGTCCAGAAAATAAAAAGACAGCGGCTACGCTGGCTAGGTCATGTTGTCCGAATGGACGAAAACACTTCAGCCCTGAAAGTGTACGATGCAGTACCCGCCGGAGGAAGCCGAGGAAGAGGAAGGCCTCCACTCCGTTGGAGGGACCAGGTGGAGAGCGACCTGGTTACACTTGGGATCTCCAACTGGCGCCGAACTGAGAAGGAAAGAGAGGAGTGGCGCGCTCTCATCGATTCGGCAATAACCGGCTAAACGGTTGAACGCCAATCACATACATACATACGACAGTCAAGAAGAAGGACAACACCTTTAAAACTTCATCGGATTAGCTTGAGACTCGTCGACCCAAAAAACCTCCTAATAACGAGATTCAAGCAAATCCGATGAAGTTTCAAAAACACTGTCCGCCGTATTAGTTTTCTGGGGTTATATTAAAACCATGATCTGATGTGGTTAAATGGACATCGAATTCGGATTCAGCGATCCCAAAAACATAAGTCCACATAGGTCATGACAATCCTTTTTGTGTGGCTGTGTAATTTATAGTTGGGGTACTCACAAATGTCGAAAAATAATAAAGTTTAAAACTTTTACACTAATTTTTCTTGTTCGTTTAGTTTATCTAGAATTTGGGATAGCGGATTACTTTGTTGAACTATATTTGTCTGACCTTGCTTAGCCATTTGCGCAAATGTAAGTTTTGAAGTTGATAGGTCTTACTTCCTTCCTTCCTTTGTCCGCACGGGGTTTGTAGGTCTTCGCTCTGTGAGAAACCATCCTGGACCACCAGGTTTAATGTATGTACATTAGGGTGGCCCTTATTTTCCAAAGTATTCCGATTCTCGATCGCACCCCCTAGAAATATGCGAATAGCCCAAAAACTAGTATATACAAAGTTTTGGGTCAATCGAAAAAGGTTTAGAGGTTGCGCAAGGAGCTTGAAATCCTGAAAAATTAAGAATTTTTGCCATTTTGATGTCTCCATATTTCAAAGCCACACTATCTGGTTTCCATACCGTAATAAGATCTGCATTTTATTACCTTTCCAAAATTACCACAATCTTAAAAATCGGTCGATTGATGATAGAGTTACAGAAATACAAATATGAAAGTAAATTTAATGTGGTGCATTCTCAAGCGTCGCATGCTCGTGATATACCGTTATAACGGTTCTAATGTTATTCTTATTATCTTATTACGGTATGGAAAACCAGTAAGGGATAATGTGACTTTGAAATATGGAAGTCTAAGACATAAAAATGGCAAAAATTCTTATTTTTTCAGGATTTCAAGCTCCTTGCGCAACCTCTAAACCTATTTTGATTGACCCAAAACTTTGTATATACTAGTTTTTGGGCTATTCGCATATTTCTAGGGGGTGCGATCGAGAATTCAGAAACTTTTTTTATCCTCCATACAACTAAGGGCCACCCTAATGTGCATAGCAACCAAGATGGGTTTTTTTCAGTAGACTCCTAATAATTATTATCATCATTAATCATTGAAATTTTTAGAAAAATTTTCCACAACCATCAGTCACTAAACGCGACAAAGCGAAATCGATATCTTTTTTTCTTTTACAGTCATTGTCATATTCTATGGCTCTACTAAAATAAGATGCAACCGGTTTTAAACAAGATTGGCGACTGCCAGAAGTACAATGATAATCAAAGAACTCTTTATTATTATGGCAATCGCGATGAAATTGTGTCCAAATACTTCCAAATCTTATTACATGATTTTTAGTAATAGGTGAATATGATTTGCTTAAATCAAATTTTCAAGCCATTGAAAATCCTTTATTCTTCTGACCGGAAATCATAAATGGGTTAAGCATTCATATTAGCTGGTGGTGTTTTTTCATATGAATCTAAGAAACAATCGACCGTAGAGCTCAGTAGCACCGTGGCTGTATATATGGCACTTACATCTGCAGTTAAAAAAACAGTATATTTGCATCAATTATTGGGGGAAATTAAGCCCGAATGCTCTACGTCGATTTTAGTAAATGGAGATAACCTAAGTGCCATAAATCTCGTGGAGAATCCTGTATACCACGCAAGAAGCAAACTCATTGACATAAAATATCACTACTATCGTTGTCAAATCCGATATCTATCGTGGAGGCGGAATCGATCTTAAATATTGTTGTAGCAGTGATTGCTGATTGCTGATGTTTTGACAAAGATTGAAGATGTTATTCTTAAATTAATTCGTAAATTTGTATTTTTAATATACATGTATATGACCGTTGAGAAGGCGTGTTGAAATACAGTCCTGTACAACGTACATATCTATGCGGCTCTGAATTTATGTGTTCACTTTATTCTTACACGAATTTCTTGTTCACTCTTGTTCTGGATAACAACGAAACAAAACGTATATTTTAGAAGTACTGTGTGTACAGAGTCTTTGCTTTTTTCTTTACGTGGAACTCATAAGGAAACTTCCTAGAAATTTGATTTGTCTCCAGGAATGGGCTGATTTTTACGCTTCTGCTTCAACTTGCCGCCTCCATGTATTGACTGGCCTTCCTCGTCTGATTACACTCTAATGCTAATGTGATGTCATTATGGGGCTTACCCAAAGTGTGCCCGATCCATCTCCATTTTCGGCGTCGGATTTCGATGTGGTATTTGCTTGGTCAAAGACCAGAGATTCACGTTGCTTACGATATAGGGCCACAGACAAAGATTAAAAAAGGATTCCAATGTTTGTAGCGCACATGATGTTAGATTCCATGTTTCACATCCAACTGCTGATTTAAGATCTAGATATGTGCGTTGCTCTCCATACCTTGTGTAGCGACATAAATGCATCGGCTGCTGACCCGCCGGTTTTCGATATAGTGCTACGGAGATAGCAGAATTTATCCACTTCTTCCAACGCTATCCCAGCGATGTAGAGCGCTTGCGCTTCAGTGGTATTGATGGCCAACAATCACTCTCAAGGTGTTTATATGATCAACACATACTACTTTTATGCTTCATTTCTATTCGGTTATATTATACACGAGCAAGTTCAACCCACATGCACTTTTCTTTTTGATCTACTCGGATACAATATACACATTTTCTTTACGTATGTAGACGAGTTAACTCGGATGCATAAACGGATTTATAGATAAGTTGAACGTCATATCAGCTGCTTTTTGCGCTCGTGTAAATTATTTTGACAAATTGGATATACATGGTTCCCGTATTGCCAATTTTTCGCTAAAAATTTAATTATTTACCAAAAATTTTATCAAGACTTATAACTTCCATAATTTAATTTTTCAACTAAATTAATGTCAATCTGAAGAACTTTAATCAAAGAATGATAAAATAAATGTACTATAAGATGTAGTTATTGTTTGCTAATATTGAAAACAATTCAAAATTAAAAAAAATTTTGCGTGGCAGCCCTCAATTTAATTTGAATGAATTTGTGAATTCAGAATTCACCTCGAGTAGAGTATTTTCCGTTTATACTAATAGGCTTTATCCATGTAGAATACAACCGTGTAGAAATGAATCATAAACGAAGTAATAAACAACTAATATTTCATTTCTTTCATTTCTCAATTGCCAAAAGTCCTTCTAGTTGCAATCTAATTTTAATTTTTTAAATATATATCGTGAAACTCTTACGTTTTCACCTGATAAATGTATTGTTAACAGTTTTGCTATTTTAGCATAATCTTTAATAAACTTTTTGCAATATCAATTCATTCCTAGGAAACTTCTTAACTGTCATACAGTTGTTGGAACCGGAAAACTTAAAATTGTTTCGACTTTTTTGTATCTGTTTTTATAGCATTATTTGCAACAATATATCCCAATATAAACATGACAGAATTTTCCATTAAAATTCCTTAAAACATTGTCCATCGCCCTTTGAAATATACTAGGCGTATTTTTTAAACCAAATGACATTCCCAAAAATTCGTACTTGCGTTATGTACTGAAAATGCAGTTTTTTTTCAGGAGAGTTCTTCACAAGTTGGTTTACATGGAAGAATTGCCCGGAAAAAACTATTTGTTAGTGAGAAAAACAAGAAAATTCAAAGAAAAGATTTTGAGTTTTGGAAAGACGTAATTTTTGTGGGAGAATCCAAACGCTACGAACACCAAGCATAATCTATTGGCTACTATTACCACTGGACCTAGTTTCTCTACAATTCCTCCAGAAGTACGTTTTCACAGGTTGGCCATTTTAAGATGATGTTGCTTGTTGCTGAATAATTGTAATTTTTGAAAGGTCGCACGCATATTGTTAGCTTCTAATTCTTGTGCTGTTGCCAAATCTTTGGGAAATCGCTTCGCGATAGTGAAAATAATATGTTTCCTAAGTTTCCGTTTAGCCCTCTTATGAACATGCGTAAGGCGTCACGCATATTTTTTGCATTGCTCTTTAGTTACCATTATCTGTTTCATAAGTCCTTATCTTTTTATTTATTAACAAGGTTAATTTCTTATTAACCTTATTATAATACAGTAAATGCTCCTTATTCGCGCTTCCTTTATTCGCGTTTTCACTATTCGCGGATTAAAAAAATGAGGCCCAATTTCTATATTCGCGACTAAAAATTTTTTTATTCGCGGATCTAATAAGCATATACATAATAATAAATTTATTCCAATAGGTATCCAACCCAATATTCTTGTCAAATGAACTAATAAAAAAGTAAAATAGATCTTATTACAAGAAAATGTTAAATATTCCACTATTTTTGCAATATTTTTGAACTTTTGGTAATATTTCCATATAGAAGGGGCTCACATGGAACTGAACACAACTTATTGAAGAAGAGGCTTCAACAAGCACTGGAAACGTGACATTCAATTTGAAGGTTTAAGAATGGCAAATGAGCTCTGCGATTTCTTTATGAACATTGATCCGTCTATGGAAAGGAGTCTAATTTTTAAGAGATAAATTGCTAATGCGACTGCTGTGTATCAGTCTGAATTGAAGGAGCTTTTGAAAACTGCTAAGCAAGTAAAATTACAAAATTCTTCAAACCATTGCTTAAGCCTTAAGATAATTAGTTAAAATGTTCAAAAACTTCAATTAAATAATTTTTTTATATACCTATTTGTTTTTTTTTTTTGTCACCTAGGAACATATCCCCTATAATCCCATATAAATTACCATCCCGTATTCACGGTTTCTGTATTCGCGGCATATTTATGTAACATATACCCCGCGAATAAAGAGCTTTTACTGTACTCAATTATGAAGTAATTGTCTTGGGACAAAATACTCATTTCTTGCTCAATAATATGAGCTGGTCATTTATCGGAGTAAGTAAAATCTAATCGTCTAGTCAATTTCTAGAACCCCAGAACTAGTCGAAATTTAGAACCCTTCCGTGGTTAAACAAAATATCATCAGCATCGTGAGTAATTTTATTCCTTAGTATTGTTAATGCAGCAAAATACCTACTTACGTAGAGACTCATTGCATTGTTAGCTAATTCTCTCCAGCTATCATATTTATTTTGTTTTCATGCAATTCTGGTAGGGATTTTACGACTTCTATGGATTCGTCATAGCAAATCTCTGAATTGATTACCTCATATTTGTAATCTGTTATTGTTGTGACTTCGCTAAGTCTTCTATTTGCCTTCGCATTGCCGATATTTCTAATCTGAATTAGGCGTTCGTTGCGGCAATTATTCTCATTTTCACTACTTAAAGCCATTTTTAATTATTTCGAAGGTGGAGATAATGCCAGATTTTTCAAATAACTTACATTTTTAAATTCGAATGAAATGGTTTTTTAAACCCCTTTGTGTTACATTATTGGAGTTTTTGTATGAATACCTAATACGAATAAATACATTTGTATATATTGGTTATTACACGATAAGAGGTTTCAAGTGCTTAGGGAATACGGCCAAAGAGAAACTGTGTTATAATTTTTGTATCTTTTATTTATATTTTCACGTAAGGGCAATTCTTTATACATATTTTATTGCTTTTTTGATGACCAAGGCAAATACATCTATAAGAAATAAATTTGAAATAATTTTACAAATTAAAGGTACTCTCGATACTAGACGATAAACCACAAAATAAAAATTACAAATAAATTAAAGTCACTCTCTAGCAAAGATAAACGAAACAGAAATAAAATAAAAATTCTTAAGCTCTTTCAAATGAATTTATTGACTTTTTAAAGAAATAATATATCCTCTGGCGTTTCAAAAGAAGATTTGGCATTGGGAGAATATGGCCAACCTGATCTTCTGTATATACTGTAGCTAGATTTGACGTAGAGGATGGAGTCATGGCCACTTGGCAGTGGCCAGGAACGATTCCTTTGCATGTAGCTGCAAGCAGCTCACGTCTTCCGGGCTTATACCAAGTATCTTCTATGTAGCCAACAGACATCCTTTTGAAGGCGAGCTAAAGTGAGAAGGCGAATCCTGCTTATACGGTTGTGCGTAGAGTTTGGGACCCACCACATAAAAAAATCCCTCATTGAAAACGAAACAACAGCCTCGCATGAGAGACCCCAATTTTGATGACGACCACTGCAAACGTATTAAGGAATACGATTTAAGGGCATATACCTGGAATGTCCGGACCCTTAATTGGGAAGGTGTCTCTGCCCAGCTGGTTGATGTCCTCGTAAGAGTAAATGCTGACATCACCGCCATCCAAGAAATGCGATGGACAGAAGAAGGTGGGTCCTTGTGACATCTACTACAGCGGTCATATAAAAGAGCGCAAATCCGGTAATGGATTCGTGGTGGTAGAGAGACTCCGTCGTCGAGTCATGGCAATCACTCCGGTGGATGAACGTCAAACCACAATCCATATCAATGCGAGGGTCTTCAATATATCGCTTATTTGCCCACAGTCGGAAAATTCAGCCTCCATGGCGAAACCTCCCCAAATGGGCTGAGGCTGATCGACTTCACAGGGGCCCGAAATATGGTCGTCTGTAGTACAAGATTCCAGCACAAGAAAATTCATCAAGCGACATGGTGGTCTCCTGATCGAATACGCGTAACAAAATCGATCATGTTGTAATGGATGGACACCCCTAACATCCACACAATCTTGTAGAAGCTTATAAACGCACGCAATGGGACGGCATTTCAAGCTCCTTTCGTACAGCTGCAACCACAACTTTTGGCTTTCGGAAAAGCCAAAAGAACAGTTGGTACGGCGAGGATTGTCGTCTCGCTGTGGAGAGAAAACAGACTGCCTACCTTGACAAGCAGGCCGATAGGGGTAATACCGTGCTATTAAAATACGGCGGCGAAGAACTGATAAGGTGCAAGCATCAGCTTCTTAGCGGAATATGGTCGTAAGAAAGAGACCCCACAATCTGTGCCAATGACCATGTTAAATATTCCACTATTTTTGCAATATTTTTGAACTTTTGGTAATATTTCCATATAGAAGGGGCTCACATGGAACTGAACACAACTTATTGAAGAAGAGGCTTCAACAAGCACTGGAAACGTGACATTCAATTTGAAGGTTTAAGAATGGCAAATGAGCTCTGCGATTTCTTTATGAACATTGATCCGTCTATGGAAAGGAGTCTAATTTTTAAGAGATAAATTGCTAATGCGACTGCTGTGTATCAGTCTGAATTGAAGGAGCTTTTGAAAACTGCTAAGCAAGTAAAATTACAAAATTCTTCAAACCATTGCTTAAGCCTTAAGATAATTAGTTAAAATGTTCAAAAACTTCAATTAAATAATTTTTTTATATACCTATTTGTTTTTTTTTTTTGTCACCTAGGAACATATCCCCTATAATCCCATATAAATTACCATCCCGTATTCACGGTTTCTGTATTCGCGGCATATTTATGTAACATATACCCCGCGAATAAAGAGCTTTTACTGTACTCAATTATGAAGTAATTGTCTTGGGACAAAATACTCATTTCTTGCTCAATAATATGAGCTGGTCATTTATCGGAGTAAGTAAAATCTAATCGTCTAGTCAATTTCTAGAACCCCAGAACTAGTCGAAATTTAGAACCCTTCCGTGGTTAAACAAAATATCATCAGCATCGTGAGTAATTTTATTCCTTAGTATTGTTAATGCAGCAAAATACCTACTTACGTAGAGACTCATTGCATTGTTAGCTAATTCTCTCCAGCTATCATATTTATTTTGTTTTCATGCAATTCTGGTAGGGATTTTACGACTTCTATGGATTCGTCATAGCAAATCTCTGAATTGATTACCTCATATTTGTAATCTGTTATTGTTGTGACTTCGCTAAGTCTTCTATTTGCCTTCGCATTGCCGATATTTCTAATCTGAATTAGGCGTTTGTTGCGGCAATTATTCTCATTTTCACTACTTAAAGCCATTTTTAATTATTTCGAAGGTGGAGATAATGCCAGATTTTTCAAATAACTTACATTTTTAAATTCGAATGAAATGGTTTTTTAAACCCCTTTGTGTTACATTATTGGAGTTTTTGTATGAATACCTAATACGAATAAATACATTTGTATATATTGGTTATTACACGATAAGAGGTTTCAAGTGCTTAGGGAATACGGCCAAAGAGAAACTGTGTTATAATTTTTGTATCTTTTATTTATATTTTCACGTAAGGGCAATTCTTTATACATATTTTATTGCTTTTTTGATGACCAAGGCAAATACATCTATAAGAAATAAATTTGAAATAATTTTACAAATTAAAGGTACTCTCGATACTAGACGATAAACCACAAAATAAAAATTACAAATAAATTAAAGTCACTCTCTAGCAAAGATAAACGAAACAGAAATAAAATAAAAATTCTTAAGCTCTTTCAAATGAATTTATTGACTTTTTAAAGAAATAATATATCCTCTGGCGTTTCAAAAGAAGATTTGGCATTGGGAGAATATGGCCAACCTGATCTTCTGTATATACTGTAGCTAGATTTGACGTAGAGGATGGAGTCATGGCCACTTGGCAGTGGCCAGGAACGATTCCTTTGCATGTAGCTGCAAGCAGCTCACGTCTTCCGGGCTTATACCAAGTATCTTCTATGTAGCCAACAGACATCCTTTTGAAGGCGAGCTAAAGTGAGAAGGCGAATCCTGCTTATACGGTTGTGCGTAGAGTTTGGGACCCACCACATAAAAAAATCCCTCATTGAAAACGAAACAACAGCCTCGCATGAGAGACCCCAATTTTGATGACGACCACTGCAAACGTATTAAGGAATACGATTTAAGGGCATATACCTGGAATGTCCGGACCCTTAATTGGGAAGGTGTCTCTGCCCAGCTGGTTGATGTCCTCGTAAGAGTAAATGCTGACATCACCGCCATCCAAGAAATGCGATGGACAGAAGAAGGTGGGTCCTTGTGACATCTACTACAGCGGTCATATAAAAGAGCGCAAATCCGGTAATGGATTCGTGGTGGTAGAGAGACTCCGTCGTCGAGTCATGGCAATCACTCCGGTGGATGAACGTCAAACCACAATCCATATCAATGCGAGGGTCTTCAATATATCGCTTATTTGCCCACAGTCGGAAAATTCAGCCTCCATGGCGAAACCTCCCCAAATGGGCTGAGGCTGATCGACTTCACAGGGGCCCGAAATATGGTCGTCTGTAGTACAAGATTCCAGCACAAGAAAATTCATCAAGCGACATGGTGGTCTCCTGATCGAATACGCGTAACAAAATCGATCATGTTGTAATGGATGGACACCCCTAACATCCACACAATCTTGTAGAAGCTTATAAACGCACGCAATGGGACGGCATTTCAAGCTCCTTTCGTACAGCTGCAACCACAACTTTTGGCTTTCGGAAAAGCCAAAAGAACAGTTGGTACGGCGAGGATTGTCGTCTCGCTGTGGAGAGAAAACAGACTGCCTACCTTGACAAGCAGGCCGATAGGGGTAATACCGTGCTATTAAAATACGGCGGCGAAGAACTGATAAGGTGCAAGCATCAGCTTCTTAGCGGAATATGGTCGTAAGAAAGAGACCCCACAATCTGTGCCAATGACCATGGGATAAGCCTCCTAAATAACGCGTATAAAGTTCTATTGAGCGTACTGTGTGAAAGACCAAGCCCACCGTCAACGAACTGATTGGACCTGATCAGTGTGGCTTTATACCTGCAAAATCCACAGACCAGATATTCTCCGTGTCGAGGATCGACACACACCAACTCTTTGTCGATTTTAAAGTGCTGTTTCGACAGGGTTGGACCAAAGGGAGAGGGGTGTTAGATGAGTAGGGTTCATTGGGCATACAAAGAGGTGGTTAGAGTCATGCGGGGACTCGTTGCATGCGGGACATGTATTTTGTATGTCGGGGTTCAGTCTGGATAAGTAGGAGTATAACCTGCTACAATATCCAGATCGAAGCTGCGCAAGGGTCACTCTGGTTTCACGTGGCAAGTCGAGCTCTTCGTCTGCTATAGGTGGTGGTTTGGTTCCAAAGACGCCATTCACCGGAAGGGAGTCAATGAAGGTGTTAATAGCTCCACTGTGAATGGCGTTTAGGGCGTGTCTAAAACTGTTTGCGTCCGCAGTTTGGTCGGTATAGGGGTTTAGTTCGTCGACGTATTGAAGGAGCGATCTCTTGATGCACCTGGGGGGCGGTTCTGCATCCAGCAAGTGACTACAAGGGTGATTTCTACGAAAACACCCGAGTAGAAACTGCTTGATAAGCAGTTCATTATGCTCCTTAATAGGCAGCATAATGGCCTCACTATGTAAGTGTGTCATTGGTGACATCAAGAGACATCCTGTTGCTGTGCGGAGTGCAGTGTTCTGGCACGCCTGTAGCTTCTTTTGCTTCTCGCAGTCGTGTGTGGAGTGAAGGAGTGCAGACTGTCAAATGTAACTCCCAAAATTTTGGGGTTATTTACTGTCGGAATTTGTAAGACATCGACATGAAGGTTAAGACTTAGTCTGTACTCCTTCGTCCAATTGGTAAAAAGGGTCGCCGTGGATTTAGTGGGTGCGAGTGCCTGGCTCCTCGCAGAGAAGAAGCGAGAAAGTTCGGGGAGGTAGCTGTTCACTTTCGAACACATGTCATCGATGCCAGTGCCCGACGTCATTATCGTACAATCATCTGCGTAGGAGGTAACGGAAATTCCCTCTGGTGGTTGAGGAAGTTTGGAAATATAGAAATTAAACAGTAACGGGGAGAGGACACCGTCCTGTGGAACCCCTTGTTTTCATTTTCCTAGGTTTTGATGTTTATATATATATATATATTTGGCGTAGGAACCGCTTTAAGCGATTATAGCCGAATCCACCAGAGCGCGCCACTTATTCCTCCTTTTTGCTTTTTGGCGCCAACTGGAAACACCAAGTGAAGCCAGGTCACTTTGCACTTGGTCTTTCCACCGGAGTGGAGGTCGTCCTCTTCCGCGGCTTCCTCCAGCGGGTACTGTATCGAATACTTTCAGAGCTGGAGTGTTTTCTTCCATCCGTACAACATGACCTAGCCAGCGTAGCCGCTATCTTTTTATTCGCTGAACTATGCCAATGTCGTCGTATAAATCGTACAGCTCATCGTTCCATCGTCTGCGGTATTCGCCGTTGCCAATGTTTAGAGGACCATAAATCTTGCGCAAAACCTTTCTCTCGAAAACCCCAAGAGTCGTCTCATCGGATGTTGTCATCGTCCACGCTTCAGCGCCATACATCAGGACGGGAATAATGAGCGACTTATAGAGTTTGATTTTGGTTCGTCGAGAGAGGACTTTACTTTCCAAGTGCCTACTTAGTCCAAAGTAGCACCTGTTGGCAAGAGTGATTCTGCGTTGGATTTCAAGGCTGACGTTGTTGGTGTTGTTAATGCTGGTTCCCAGATAAACGAAATTATCTACAACTTCAAAGTTATGACTGTCAACAGTGACGTGGGAGCCAAGACGCGAGTGCGCTGACTGTTTGTTTGATGGCAGGAGATATTTCGTCTTGTCCTCATTCACCACCAGACCCATACGCTTCGCTTCTTTATCTAGTCTGGAAAACGCAGAACAAACGGCGCGGTTGTTGCTTCCGATGATATCAATATCATCGGCATACGCCAGGAGCTGTACACTCTTGTAGAAGATTGTACCCTCTCTATTTAGTTCTGCAGCTCGTATTATTTATTCCAGCAATAGATTGAAGAAGTCGCACGATAGTTTTGATGTTTTACCTCGAAATAATACCGATGATTGTCGACCGCTCAGGTAGTTCATAATCCATCTCTTCAGCCCCGGAGAAAGTGTTGTTTGTTCCACGTCTTCTAGAAGCGTTGTTAGGTTGACCGTGTCCAAAGCTTTTGACAGGTCCACCGCTACTAGGACGGTTCTCTTACAGGGTGGTTTCTGATTTAGACCATGAACTATCTGGGCGTTTATGACGCTAAGTGCTGTGGTGGTACTATGCATTTTACGGAAGCCGTGTTGATGTTTAGCTAGGTTCAGGTGGTATGTGAGTGTCGGGAGCAGTAAGGCCTCAAGTGTCTGCACAACTGGGGAAAGGAGAGTTATAGGGCGATAGGACTCCCCTTGGTTGGCGGGTTTCCCAGGTTTCAGTAGTGGAACCACTCTTCCGATTTTCCACATATCGGGTATTTTAAGAGTGGTTAGCGACAAATTGAGTACCTTGGCGAGAAATTCTACTCCCGTTGAACCTAGGTGTTTTAACATTAAAGAATTTATTCCGTCAGGGCCAATGGCTTTGGAGGACTTTGTCTTCCTGATGACCTCCTGAACCTCCCCACTGGTAAAAACAAGTGGCGCGCCGCTGTTTCGCATTTTGCGCAGCCGTCTGGTGACACGTCTTTTAGCCTTGTCAACCTGGGGGTGCAGTATGAATTGTCGGCTAAAATAGCTCGCGCACCTCTCCGGGTCCGTGGAGGCATGGCTATCCGGAAAAATATGTTAAATATATATTTAAAAAATTTACCGCATCGGACTACTAAATCCTATATATAATTTCATGGCGCTGATGCGAAAAAATACTTCTCATGGCCATGGTCGGAGCATCAAAACTTTCAGGAAGGCTTTGTAAAAATATTTAAGAAACCATGAAAAAAGCTGAATATGATTTCTCATTATTGTTTTACCCATCCGACCCCCATATTCCACTAATAAGAATAATACCATACTAGCAGTCCGCTCCGGATTCGCACGGGTTAAACAAACATTTCAAAACTTATAAATGTTTACACACTTATACACACCCTCCCATACATATGTATGTATTATACTTTCCCGTTTCTTACGTGGTTCATTAGCTGGTGGTAGCTTTCCAATGGTGAAAGAATTTTTGAAATCTGCACAGTAGTTTTTCAGTTTATTAATTACAAACATACATACAAATCTTTCCTCTTTATAATAGTAGTATAGATAAAACAAGTAAGGAAAGGCTAAGTTCGAGTGCGACCGAACATTTTATACTCTCGTAATTTATTGATGTAATTTTATTAAGCCTCTGTGTAGAAAAGCGCACAAGTCAACAAACACAAGGAAGGTTCGACATCGAGAAGCTGCAATCACAACCGACAGCCGAACGATTTTCTACTCGACTTGCACTCCTGCTCTCTGAGAGCACTCATCAGCATCTCGGTATAAGGGAGCTGTGGGACGGCATATCAAACTCCTTACGTACCGCTGCAACCGAAACCATTGGTTTTCGGAAAAGTCAAAAAAACAGCTGGTATGAAGAGGATTGTCGTCTCGCAGTGGAGAGAAAGCAGACTGCCTACCTCGCAATGTTGCGATTGACCGCAACACGAGTGGGATGGGAAAGATACCGAGAGCTGATGAGGGAAGCGAGACGCATTTGCAGACAAAAAAAGAAAGAGGCCGAAATTAGTGAGTATGAAGAGCTTGACAAGCTGGCCGACAGGGGTAATGCTCGAAAATTTTACGAAAAGATCCGGCGACTAACTGAAGGTTTCAAGACCGGAGCACACTCCTGTAGGACCCCCAGAGATGATCTAGTTATTGATGACCAGAGTATACTGAGTTTGTGGAGGGAACACTTCTCCAGCCTGCTGAATGGCAGTGAAAGAACAACAACAGGAGATGGCGAACCCGATTCCCCAATCGACGACGATGGAGCAGATGTTCCATTGCCCGACCGTGAAGAAATTCGAATAGCAATTACCCGCTTGAAGAACAATAAGGCGGCGAGGCCGATGGATTACCAGCCGAGCTATTCAAATACGGCGGCGAAGAACTGATAAGGTGCTTGCATCAGCTTCTTTGCAGAATATGGTCGGAAGAAAGCATGCCTGACGATTGGAATCTCAGTGTACTCTGCCCAATACACAAAAAGGGAGACCCCACAATTTGCGCCAATTACCGTGGGATAAGCCTCCTCAACATCTCGTATAAGGTTCTGTCGAGCGTACTGTGTGAAAAACTTAAGCCCACCGTCAACAAACTGATTGGACCTTATCAGTGTGGCATTAGACCAAAGTAGTCCACGGACCAGATATTCACCATGCGCCAAATTTTGGAGAAGGACCGTAAAAAGAGGATCGACACACATCACCTTTTTGTCGAGCGTCACGAAAAGGAGTTGTCTTTATGCCGTGATGTCTGAATTTGGTATCACCAAACGAGGTTTCAGACAAAGTTACTCACTATCGTGCGGCTTCTTTAACTTGATGCTGGAAAAAATAATACGAGCTGCAGAGCTAAACCGAGAAGGTACAATCTTCTACAAGAGTGTACAGCTGCTGGCGTACGCCGATGATATTGATATAATCGGAAGCAAAAACCGCGCCGTTTGTTCTGCTTTTTCCCGCATGGATAAAGAGGCGAAGCGAATGGGTCTGGAGGTGAATGAGGACAAGACGAAATATCTCCTGTCATCAAGCAAACAGTCGGCGCACTCGCGTCTTGGCTCCCACGTCACTGTTGACAGTCATAACTTTGAAGTTGTAGATAATTTCGTATACCTGGGAACCAGTATCAACAACACCAACAATGTCAGCCTCGAAATCCGGCGCAGAATCACTCTTGCCAACAGGTGCTACTTTGGACTGTGTAAGCAATTGAACAGTAAAGTCCTCTCTTGACGAACCTAAATCAAACTCTACAAGTCGTTTATCATTCCCGTCCTGCTTTATGGTGCAGAAGCTTGGACGATGTCAACATCAGATGAGACGACACTAGGAGTTTTCGAGAGGAAAATTTTTCGCAAGATTTATGGACCTCAGAACATTGGCAACGGCGAATACCGCAGACGATGGAATGATGAGCTGTATGTGTTGTTCGTCCAGAAAATAAAAAGACAGCGGCTACGCTGGCTAGGTCATGTTGTCCGAATGGACGAAAACACTTCAGCCCTGAAAGTGTACGATGCAGTACCCGCCGGAGGAAGCCGAAGAAGAGGAAGGCCTCCACTCCGTTGGAGGGACCAGGTGGAGAGCGACCTGGTTACACTTGGAATCTCCAACTGGCGCCGAACTGAGAAGGAAAGAGAGGAGTGGCGCGCTCTCATCGATTCGGCAATAACCGGCTAAACGGTTGAACGCCAATCACATACATACATACGACAGTCAAGAAGAAGGACAACACCTTTAAAACTTCATCGGATTAGCTTGAGACTCGTCGACCCAAAAAACCTCCTAATAACGAGATTCAAGCAAATCCGATGAAGTTTCAAAAACACTGTCCGCCGTATTAGTTTTCTGGGGTTATATTAAAACCATGATCTGATGTGGTTAAATGGACATCGAATTCGGATTCAGCGATCCCAAAAACATAAGTCCACATACGTCATGACAATCTTTTTTGTGTGGCTGTGTAATTTATAGTTGGGGTACTCACAAATGTCGAAAAATAATAAAGTTTAAAACTTTTACACTAATTTTTCTTGTTCGTTTAGTTTATCTAGAATTTGGGATAGCGGATTACTTTGTTGAACTATATTTGTCTGACCTTGCTTAGCCATTTGCGCAAATGTAAGTTTTGAAGTTGATAGGTCTTACTTCCTTCCTTCCTTTGTCCGCACGGGGTTTGTAGGTCTTCGCTCTGTGAGAAACCATCCTGGACCACCAGGTTTAATGTATGTGGATTAGGGTGGCCCTTATTTTCCAAAGTATTCCGATTCTCGATCGCACCCCCTAGAAATATGCGAATAGCCCAAAAACTAGTATATACAAAGTTTTGGGTCAATCGAAAAAGGTTTAGAGGTTGCGCAAGGAGCTTGAAATCCTGAAAAATTAAGAATTTTTGCCATTTTGATGTCTCCATATTTCAAAGCCACACTATCTGGTTTCCATACCGTAATAAGATCTGCATTTTATTACCTTTCCAAAATTACCACAATCTTAAAAATCGGTCGATTGATGATAGAGTTACAGAAATACAAATATGAAAGTAAATTTAATGTGGTGCATTCTCAAGCGTCGCATGCTCGTGATATACCGTTATAACGGTTCTAATGTTATTCTTATTATCTTATTACGGTATGGAAAACCAGTAAGGGATAATGTGACTTTGAAATATGGAAGTCTAAGACATAAAAATGGCAAAAATTCTTATTTTTTCAGGATTTCAAGCTCCTTGCGCAACCTCTAAACCTATTTTGATTGACCCAAAACTTTGTATATACTAGTTTTTGGGCTATTCGCATATTTCTAGGGGGTGCGATCGAGAATTCAGAAACTTTTTTTATCCTCCATACAACTAAGGGCCACCCTAATGTGCATAGCAACCAAGATGGGTTTTTTTCAGTAGACTCCTAATAATTATTATCATCATTAATCATTGAAATTTTTAGAAAAATTTTCCACAACCATCAGTCACTAAACGCGACAAAGCGAAATCGATATCTTTTTTTCTTTTACAGTCATTGTCATATTCTATGGCTCTACTAAAATAAGATGCAACCGGTTTTAAACAAGATTGGCGACTGCCAGAAGTACAATGATAATCAAAGAACTCTTTATTATTATGGCAATCGCGATGAAATTGTGTCCAAATACTTCCAAATCTTATTACATGATTTTTAGTAATAGGTGAATATGATTTGCTTAAATCAAATTTTCAAACCATTGAAAATCCTTTATTCTTCTGACCGGAAATCATAAACGGGTTAAGCATTCATATTAGCTGGTGGTGTTTTTTCATATGAATCTAAGAAACAATCGACCGTAAAGCTCAGTAGCACCGTGGCTGTATATATGGCACTTACATCTGCAGTTAAAAAAACAGTATATTTGCATCAATTATTGGGGGAAATTAAGCCCGAATGCTCTACGTCGATTTTAGTAAATGGAGATAACCTAAGTGCCATAAATCTCGTGGAGAATCCTGTATACCACGCAAGAAGCAAACTCATTGACATAAAATATCACTACTATCGTTGTCAAATCCGATATCTATCGTGGAGGCGGAATCGATCTTAAATATTGTTGTAGCAGTGATTGCTGATTGCTGATGTTTTGACAAAGATTGAAGATGTTATTCTTAAATTAATTCGTAAATTTGTATTTTTAATATACATGTATATGACCGTTGAGAAGGCGTGTTGAAATACAGTCCTGTACAACGTACATATCTATGCGGCTCTGAATTTATGTGTTCACTTTATTCTTACACGAATTTCTTGTTCACTCTTGTTCTGGATAACAACGAAACAAAACGTATATTTTAGAAGTACTGTGTGTACAGAGTCTTTGCTTTTTTCTTTACGTGGAACTCATAAGGAAACTTCCTAGAAATTTGATTTGTCTCCAGGAATGGGCTGATTTTTACGCTTCTGCTTCAACTTGCCGCCTCCATGTATTGACTGGCCTTCCTCGTCTGATTACACTCTAATGCTAATGTGGTGTCATTATGGGGCTTACCCAAAGTGTGCCCGATCCATCTCCATTTTCGGCGTCGGATTTCGATGTGGTATTTTCTTGGTCAAAGACCAGAGATTCACGTTGCTTACGATATAGGGCCACAGACAAAGATTAAAAAAGGATTCCAATGTTTGTAGCGCACATGATGTTAGATTCCATGTTTCACATCCAACTGCTGATTTAAGATCTAGATATGTGCGTTGCTCTCCATACCTTATGTAGCGACATAAATGCAGCGGCTGCTGACCCGCCGGTTTTCGATATAGTGCTACGGAGATAGCAGAATTTATCCACTTCTTCCAACGCTATCCCAGCGATGTAGAGCGCTTGCGCTTCAGTGGTATTGATGGCCAACAATCACTCTCAAGGTGTTTATATTTCTATTCGGTTATATTATACACGAGCAAGTTCAACCCACATGCATTTTTCACCCTGAGTTAAATGATCTACTCGGATACAATATACACATTTTCTTTACGTATGTAGACGAGTTAACTCGGATGCATAAACGGATTTATAGATAAGTTGAACGTCATATGAGCTGCTTTTTGCGCTCGTGTAAATTGTTTTGACAAATTGGATATACATGGTTCCCGTATTGCCAATTTTTCGCTAAAAATTTAATTATTTACCAAAAATTTTATCAAGACTTATAACTTCCATAATTTAATTTTTCAACTAAATTAATGTCAATCTGAAGAACTTTAATCAAAGAATGATAAAATAAATGTACTATAAGATGTAGTTATTGTTTGCTAATATTGAAAACAATTCAAAATTAAAAAAAAATTTGCGTGGCAGCCCTCAATTTAATTTGAATGAATTTGTGAATTCAGAATTCACCTCGAGTAGAGTATTTTCCGTTTATACTAATAGGCTTTATCCATGTAGAATACAACCGTGTAGAAATGAATCATAAACGAAGTAATAAACAACTAATATTTCATTTCTTTCATTTCTCAATTGCCAAAAGTCCTTCTAGTTGCAATCTAATTTTAATTTTTTAAATATATATCGTGAAACTCTTACGTTTTCACCTGATAAATGTATTGTTAACAGTTTTGCTATTTTAGCATAATCTTTAATAAACTTTTTGCAATATCAATTCATTCCTAGGAAACTTCTTAACTGTCATACAGTTGTTGGAACCGGAAAACTTAAAATTGTTTCGACTTTTTTGTATCTGTTTTTATAGCATTATTTGCAACAATATATCCCAATATAAACATGACAGAATTTTCCATTAAAATTCCTTAAAACATTGTCCATCGCCCTTTGAAATATACTAGGCGTATTTTTTAAACCAAATGACATTCCCAAAAATTCGTACTTGCGTTATGTACTGAAAATGCAGTTTTTTTTCAGGAGAGTTCTTCACAAGTTGGTTTACATGGAAGAATTGCCCGGAAAAAACTATTTGTTAGTGAGAAAAACAAGAAAATTCAAAGAAAAGATTTTGAGTTTTGGAAAGACGTAATTTTTGTGGGAGAATCCAAACGCTACGAACACCAAGCATAATCTATTGGCTACTATTACCACTGGACCTAGTTTCTCTACAATTCCTCCAGAAGTACGTTTTCACAGGTTGGCCATTTTAAGATGATGTTGCTTGTTGCTGAATAATTGTAATTTTTGAAAGGTCGCACGCATATTGTTAGCTTCTAATTCTTGTGCTGTTGCCAAATCTTTGGGAAATCGCTTCGCGATAGTGAAAATAATATGTTTCCTAAGTTTCCGTTTAGCCCTCTTATGAACATGCGTAAGGCGTCACGCATATTTTTTGCATTGCTCTTTAGTTACCATTATCTGTTTCATAAGTCCTTATCTTTTTATTTATTAACAAGGTTAATTTCTTATTAACCTTATTATAATACAGTAAATGCTCCTTATTCGCGCTTCCTTTATTCGCGTTTTCACTATTCGCGGATTAAAAAAATGAGGCCCAATTTCTATATTCGCGACTAAAAATTTTTTTATTCGCGGATCTAATAAGCATATACATAATAATAAATTTATTCCAATAGGTATCCAACCCAATATTCTTGTCAAATGAACTAATAAAAAAGTAAAATAGATCTTATTACAAGAAAATGTTAAATATTCCACTATTTTTGCAATATTTTTGAACTTTTGGTAATATTTCCATATAGAAGGGGCTCACATGGAACTGAACACAACTTATTGAAGAAGAGGCTTCAACAAGCACTGGAAACGTGACATTCAATTTGAAGGTTTAAGAATGGCAAATGAGCTCTGCGATTTCTTTATGAACATTGATCCGTCTATGGAAAGGAGTCTAATTTTTAAGAGATAAATTGCTAATGCGACTGCTGTGTATCAGTCTGAATTGAAGGAGCTTTTGAAAACTGCTAAGCAAGTAAAATTACAAAATTCTTCAAACCATTGCTTAAGCCTTAAGATAATTAGTTAAAATGTTCAAAAACTTCAATTAAATAATTTTTTTATATACCTATTTGTTTTTTTTTTTTGTCACCTAGGAACATATCCCCTATAATCCCATATAAATTACCATCCCGTATTCACGGTTTCTGTATTCGCGGCAT
Organism: Zeugodacus cucurbitae; assembly: GCF_028554725.1. Lineage (NCBI taxonomy): Eukaryota > Metazoa > Arthropoda > Insecta > Diptera > Tephritidae > Zeugodacus > Zeugodacus cucurbitae. Next base: position 39,243,423 of record NC_071668.1, read on the forward strand.
ATTTATGTAACATATACCCCGCGAATAAAGAGCTTTTACTGTACTCAATTATGAAGTAATTGTCTTGGGACAAAATACTCATTTCTTGCTCAATAATATGAGCTGGTCATTTATCGGAGTAAGTAAAATCTAATCGTCTAGTCAATTTCTAGAACCCCAGAACTAGTCGAAATTTAGAACCCTTCCGTGGTTAAACAAAATATCATCAGCATCGTGAGTAATTTTATTCCTTAGTATTGTTAATGCAGCAAAATACCTACTTACGTAGAGACTCATTGCATTGTTAGCTAATTCTCTCCAGCTATCATATTTATTTTGTTTTCATGCAATTCTGGTAGGGATTTTACGACTTCTATGGATTCGTCATAGCAAATCTCTGAATTGATTACCTCATATTTGTAATCTGTTATTGTTGTGACTTCGCTAAGTCTTCTATTTGCCTTCGCATTGCCGATATTTCTAATCTGAATTAGGCGTTTGTTGCGGCAATTATTCTCATTTTCACTACTTAAAGCCATTTTTAATTATTTCGAAGGTGGAGATAATGCCAGATTTTTCAAATAACTTACATTTTTAAATTCGAATGAAATGGTTTTTTAAACCCCTTTGTGTTACATTATTGGAGTTTTTGTATGAATACCTAATACGAATAAATACATTTGTATATATTGGTTATTACACGATAAGAGGTTTCAAGTGCTTAGGGAATACGGCCAAAGAGAAACTGTGTTATAATTTTTGTATCTTTTATTTATATTTTCACGTAAGGGCAATTCTTTATACATATTTTATTGCTTTTTTGATGACCAAGGCAAATACATCTATAAGAAATAAATTTGAAATAATTTTACAAATTAAAGGTACTCTCGATACTAGACGATAAACCACAAAATAAAAATTACAAATAAATTAAAGTCACTCTCTAGCAAAGATAAACGAAACAGAAATAAAATAAAAATTCTTAAGCTCTTTCAAATGAATTTATTGACTTTTTAAAGAAATAATATATCCTCTGGCGTTTCAAAAGAAGATTTGGCATTGGGAGAATATGGCCAACCTGATCTTCTGTATATACTGTAGCTAGATTTGACGTAGAGGATGGAGTCATGGCCACTTGGCAGTGGCCAGGAACGATTCCTTTGCATGTAGCTGCAAGCAGCTCACGTCTTCCGGGCTTATACCAAGTATCTTCTATGTAGCCAACAGACATCCTTTTGAAGGCGAGCTAAAGTGAGAAGGCGAATCCTGCTTATACGGTTGTGCGTAGAGTTTGGGACCCACCACATAAAAAAATCCCTCATTGAAAACGAAACAACAGCCTCGCATGAGAGACCCCAATTTTGATGACGACCACTGCAAACGTATTAAGGAATACGATTTAAGGGCATATACCTGGAATGTCCGGACCCTTAATTGGGAAGGTGTCTCTGCCCAGCTGGTTGATGTCCTCGTAAGAGTAAATGCTGACATCACCGCCATCCAAGAAATGCGATGGACAGAAGAAGGTGGGTCCTTGTGACATCTACTACAGCGGTCATATAAAAGAGCGCAAATCCGGTAATGGATTCGTGGTGGTAGAGAGACTCCGTCGTCGAGTCATGGCAATCACTCCGGTGGATGAACGTCAAACCACAATCCATATCAATGCGAGGGTCTTCAATATATCGCTTATTTGCCCACAGTCGGAAAATTCAGCCTCCATGGCGAAACCTCCCCAAATGGGCTGAGGCTGATCGACTTCACAGGGGCCCGAAATATGGTCGTCTGTAGTACAAGATTCCAGCACAAGAAAATTCATCAAGCGACATGGTGGTCTCCTGATCGAATACGCGTAACAAAATCGATCATGTTGTAATGGATGGACACCCCTAACATCCACACAATCTTGTAGAAGCTTATAAACGCACGCAATGGGACGGCATTTCAAGCTCCTTTCGTACAGCTGCAACCACAACTTTTGGCTTTCGGAAAAGCCAAAAGAACAGTTGGTACGGCGAGGATTGTCGTCTCGCTGTGGAGAGAAAACAGACTGCCTACCTTGACAAGCAGGCCGATAGGGGTAATACCGTGCTATTAAAATACGGCGGCGAAGAACTGATAAGGTGCAAGCATCAGCTTCTTAGCGGAATATGGTCGTAAGAAAGAGACCCCACAATCTGTGCCAATGACCATGGGATAAGCCTCCTAAATAACGCGTATAAAGTTCTATTGAGCGTACTGTGTGAAAGACCAAGCCCACCGTCAACGAACTGATTGGACCTGATCAGTGTGGCTTTATACCTGCAAAATCCACAGACCAGATATTCTCCGTGTCGAGGATCGACACACACCAACTCTTTGTCGATTTTAAAGTGCTGTTTCGACAGGGTTGGACCAAAGGGAGAGGGGTGTTAGATGAGTAGGGTTCATTGGGCATACAAAGAGGTGGTTAGAGTCATGCGGGGACTCGTTGCATGCGGGACATGTATTTTGTATGTCGGGGTTCAGTCTGGATAAGTAGGAGTATAACCTGCTACAATATCCAGATCGAAGCTGCGCAAGGGTCACTCTGGTTTCACGTGGCAAGTCGAGCTCTTCGTCTGCTATAGGTGGTGGTTTGGTTCCAAAGACGCCATTCACCGGAAGGGAGTCAATGAAGGTGTTAATAGCTCCACTGTGAATGGCGTTTAGGGCGTGTCTAAAACTGTTTGCGTCCGCAGTTTGGTCGGTATAGGGGTTTAGTTCGTCGACGTATTGAAGGAGCGATCTCTTGATGCACCTGGGGGGCGGTTCTGCATCCAGCAAGTGACTACAAGGGTGATTTCTACGAAAACACCCGAGTAGAAACTGCTTGATAAGCAGTTCATTATGCTCCTTAATAGGCAGCATAATGGCCTCACTATGTAAGTGTGTCATTGGTGACATCAAGAGACATCCTGTTGCTGTGCGGAGTGCAGTGTTCTGGCACGCCTGTAGCTTCTTTTGCTTCTCGCAGTCGTGTGTGGAGTGAAGGAGTGCAGACTGTCAAATGTAACTCCCAAAATTTTGGGGTTATTTACTGTCGGAATTTGTAAGACATCGACATGAAGGTTAAGACTTAGTCTGTACTCCTTCGTCCAATTGGTAAAAAGGGTCGCCGTGGATTTAGTGGGTGCGAGTGCCTGGCTCCTCGCAGAGAAGAAGCGAGAAAGTTCGGGGAGGTAGCTGTTCACTTTCGAACACATGTCATCGATGCCAGTGCCCGACGTCATTATCGTACAATCATCTGCGTAGGAGGTAACGGAAATTCCCTCTGGTGGTTGAGGAAGTTTGGAAATATAGAAATTAAACAGTAACGGGGAGAGGACACCGTCCTGTGGAACCCCTTGTTTTCATTTTCCTAGGTTTTGATGTTTATATATATATATATATTTGGCGTAGGAACCGCTTTAAGCGATTATAGCCGAATCCACCAGAGCGCGCCACTTATTCCTCCTTTTTGCTTTTTGGCGCCAACTGGAAACACCAAGTGAAGCCAGGTCACTTTGCACTTGGTCTTTCCACCGGAGTGGAGGTCGTCCTCTTCCGCGGCTTCCTCCAGCGGGTACTGTATCGAATACTTTCAGAGCTGGAGTGTTTTCTTCCATCCGTACAACATGACCTAGCCAGCGTAGCCGCTATCTTTTTATTCGCTGAACTATGCCAATGTCGTCGTATAAATCGTACAGCTCATCGTTCCATCGTCTGCGGTATTCGCCGTTGCCAATGTTTAGAGGACCATAAATCTTGCGCAAAACCTTTCTCTCGAAAACCCCAAGAGTCGTCTCATCGGATGTTGTCATCGTCCACGCTTCAGCGCCATACATCAGGACGGGAATAATGAGCGACTTATAGAGTTTGATTTTGGTTCGTCGAGAGAGGACTTTACTTTTCAAGTGCCTACTTAGTCCAAAGTAGCACCTGTTGGCAAGAGTGATTCTGCGTTGGATTTCAAGGCTGACGTTGTTGGTGTTGTTAATGCTGGTTCCCAGATAAACGAAATTATCTACAACTTCAAAGTTATGACTGTCAACAGTGACGTGAGAGCCAAGACGCGAGTGCGCTGACTGTTTGTTTGATGGCAGGAGATATTTCGTCTTGTCCTCATTCACCACCAGACCCATACGCTTCGCTTCTTTATCTAGTCTGGAAAACGCAGAACAAACGGCGCGGTTGTTGCTTCCGATGATATCAATATCATCGGCATACGCCAGGAGCTGTACACTCTTGTAGAAGATTGTACCCTCTCTATTTAGTTCTGCAGCTCGTATTATTTTTTCCAGCAATAGATTGAAGAAGTCGCACGATAGTTTTGATGTTTTACCTCGAAATAATACCGATGATTGTCGACCGCTCAGGTAGTTCATAATCCATCTCTTCAGCCCCGGAGAAAGTGTTGTTTGTTCCACGTCTTCTAGAAGCGTTGTTAGGTTGACCGTGTCCAAAGCTTTTGACAGGTCCACCGCTACTAGGACGGTTCTCTTACAGGGTGGTTTCTGATTTAGACCATGAACTATCTGGGCGTTTATGACGCTAAGTGCTGTGGTGGTACTATGCATTTTACGGAAGCCGTGTTGATGTTTAGCTAGGTTCAGGTGGTATGTGAGTGTCGGGAGCAGTAAGGCCTCAAGTGTCTTCACAACTGGGGAAAGGAGAGTTATAGGGCGATAGGACTCCCCTTGGTTGGCGGGTTTCCCAGGTTTCAGTAGTGGAACCACTCTTCCGATTTTCCACATATCGGGTATTTTAAGAGTGGTTAGCGACAAATTGAGTACCTTGGCGAGAAATTCTACTCCCGTTGAACCTAGGTGTTTTAACATTAAAGAATTTATTCCGTCAGGGCCAATGGCTTTGGAGGACTTTGTCTTCCTGATGACCTCCTGAACCTCCCCACTGGTAAAAACAAGTGGCGCGCCGTTGTTTCGCATTTTGCGCAGCCGTCTGGTGACACGTCTTTTAGCCTTGTCAACCTGGGGGTGCAGTATGAATTATCGGCTAAAATAGCTCGCGCACCTCTCCGGGTCCGTGGAGGCATGGCTATCCGGAAAAATATGTTAAATATATATTTAAAAAATTTACCGCATCGGACTACTAAATCCTATATATAATTTCATGGCGCTGATGCGAAAAAATACTTCTCATGGCCATGGTCGGAGCATCAAAACTTTCAGGAAGGCTTTGTAAAAATATTTAAGAAACCATGAAAAAAGCTGAATATGATTTCTCATTATTGTTTTACCCATCCGACCCCCATATTCCACTAATAAGAATAATACCATACTAGCAGTCCGCTCCGGATTCGCACGGGTTAAACAAACATTTCAAAACTTATAAATGTTTACACACTTATACACACCCTCCCATACATATGTATGTATTATACTTTCCCGTTTCTTACGTGGTTCATTAGCTGGTGGTAGCTTTCCAATGGTGAAAGAATTTTTGAAATCTGCACAGTAGTTTTTCAGTTTATTAATTACAAACATACATACAAATCTTTCCTCTTTATAATAGTAGTATAGATAAAACAAGTAAGGAAAGGCTAAGTTCGAGTGCGACCGAACATTTTATACTCTCGTAATTTATTGATGTAATTTTATTAAGCCTCTGTGTAGAAAAGCGCACAAGTCAACAAACACAAGGAAGGTTCGACATCGAGAAGCTGCAATCACAACCGACAGCCGAACGATTTTCTACTCGACTTGCACTCCTGCTCTCTGAGAGCACTCATCAGCATCTCGGTATAAGGGAGCTGTGGGACGGCATATCAAACTCCTTACGTACCGCTGCAACCGAAACCATTGGTTTTCGGAAAAGTCAAAAAAACAGCTGGTATGAAGAGGATTGTCGTCTCGCAGTGGAGAGAAAACAGACTGCCTACCTCGCAATGTTGCGATCGACCGCAACACGAGCGGGATGGGAAAGATACCGAGAGCTGATGAGGGAAGCGAGACGCATTTGCAGACAAAAAAAGAAAGAGGCCGAAATTAGTGAGTATGAAGAGCTTGACAAGCTGGCCGACAGGGGTAATGCTCGAAAATTTTACGAAAAGATCCGGCGACTAACTGAAGGTTTCAAGACCGGAGCACACTCCTGTAGGACCCCCAGAGATGATCTAGTTATTGATGACCAGAGTATACTGAGTTTGTGGAGGGAACACTTCTCCAGCCTGCTGAATGGCAGTGAAAGAACAACAACAGGAGATGGCGAACCCGATTCCCCAATCGACGACGATGGAGCAGATGTTCCATTGCCCGACCGTGAAGAAATTCGAATAGCAATTACCCGCTTGAAGAACAATAAGGCGGCGAGGCCGATGGATTACCAGCCGAGCTATTCAAATACGGCGGCGAAGAACTGATAAGGTGCTTGCATCAGCTTCTTTGCAGAATATGGTCGGAAGAAAGCATGCCTGACGATTGGAATCTCAGTGTACTCTGCCCAATACACAAAAAGGGAGACCCCACAATTTGCGCCAATTACCGTGGGATAAGCCTCCTCAACATCTCGTATAAGGTTCTGTCGAGCGTACTGTGTGAAAGACTAAAGCCCACCGTCAACAAACTGATTGGATCTTATCAGTGTGGCTTTAGACCTGGAAAATCAACAACAGACCAGATATTCACCATGCACCAAATTATGGAGAACACCCGTGAAAATAGGATTGACACACACCATCTCTTTGTCGACTTTAAAGCTGCTTTCGACAGCACGAAAAGGAGCTGCCTTTATGACGCGATGTCTGAATTTAGTATCCCCGCAAAACTAATACGGCTGTGTAAGCTGACGTTGAACAACACCAAAAGCTCCATCAGGATCGGGAAGGACCTCTCCGAGCCCTTCGATACCAGACGAGGTTTCAGACAAGGTGACTCACTATCGTGCGACTTCTTTAACTTGATGCAGGAAAAAATTATAAGAGCTGCAGAGTTAAATAGAGAAGGTACAATCTCCTACAAGAGTGTACAGCTACTGGCGTACGCCGATGATATCGATATCATTGGAAACAACATCCACGCCGCTAGTTCTGCTTTTTCCAGACTGGATAAGGAAGCGAAGCGTATGGGTCTGGTGGTGAACGAGGATAAGACGAAATATCTCCTGTCATCAAACAAACAGTCAGCGCATTCGCGTCTTGGCTCCGACGTCACTGTTGACAGTCATAACTTTGAAGTTGTAGATAATTTCGTCTACCTGGGAACCAGCATTAACAGCAATAACAATGTCAGCCAGGAAAACCAACGCAGAATTACTCTTGCCTACAGGTGCTACTATGGACTAAGTAGGCAATTGAAAAGTAAAGTCCTCTCTCGACGAACAAAAACCAAACTCTACAAGTCCCTCATCATTCCCGTCCTACTTTACGGTGCAGAAGCGTGTACGATGTCAACATCCGATGAGACGGCACTAGGAGTTTTCGAGAGAAAGGTTTTGCGGAAGATTTATGGTACCTTAAACATTGGCAACGGCGAATACCGCTGACGATGGAACGATGAGCTGTATGTGTTATTTGACGACATAGACATAGTCCAGCGAATAAAAAAACAGCAGCTACGCTGGCTAGGTCATGTTGTTCGAATGGATGAAAGTGCTCCAGCTCTGAAAGTATTCGATGCAGGACCCGCTGGTGGAAGCCGAGGAAGACGGAGACCTCCACTCCGATGGAAGGACCAGGTGGAGAGGGACCTGGCTTCGCTTGGTATAATCAATTGGCGCCAAACTGCCAGAGGGAGGGATACGTGGCGAGCTATTTTGGACTCGGCTATAACCGCGTAAGCGGTGTCTACGCCAGGCAAGAAGAAGAAGAATTTTAATAAGATAACACACAATTTGACCCATATATTCGGCATAAAGTCCAATAGAATAACAAAAATCATCACATATGGAATATGAGGGCTGATGTAATTCCTAAACCGATTTCACTTTTTTCCCCACCATGCTACACTATATACAAGACTAGATGCTCACTTAATTTTGCTAAGCTAACCGATATATGCGGAATAATGCCCACACATAATTAGATATATGGGAGCTAGGGGAATTTCTGATCCGATTTTAATAATTTTTGGAACAAAGACACACAATTAAGAAAAAAAATTCCTCTTAATTAAATTAAAATATCTGAAAGATTTACCGATACTTTAGGTAAAAAATTACCCTATGGCTAATGCCACTGAATTCTTCATATTCGATATCCGGGGCCTTGACAAGTTATAGTCCGATTTCGAAAAATTTTCCATAAGTGAAGCCACAGATGATATACAGTATTTGTGTAAAGTTTATATTATAAAGTGAACGAATCAGATGGAATTTAGAATTGAGTTATATGGGAAGTTGGCGTGCTTGTGAACCGTCCATGTCAGGTGTCAAGAAAATATTATGTACCGAATTTCATTGAAATTGGTCGAGTAGTTTCAGAGATATGGTATTTGACCCATAAGTGCGCGGAGCCACACCCACTTAAAATTTTGTATACCAATTTTTATAAGGTAGTACCTAAAAGAAACGATTCTAGAAAGTTTAGTTGATATAGCTCAAGCGGGATATATACAAAAAACTTAGTAGGTGGGGGGGCCACGCTCACTTCTCCAAAAAAATTACATCCAAATATGCCCTTCATAGTATGATCCGTTGTACCAAATTTTATTTCCATTTTAGCAACTTTGTTGCGAGAGTATAAAAATTATGTAAGAAAAAACCATACTGTAAACCAATTTAATAGTACAATTAATTTTTTCACAGCCATTTTATTTAGAACAAATATTTATAATGTCTCCTCTAGTAAGCCATATACAGATTGAAATAACGTTGATTTATACTACTTTCCAAGCTTTCTTAGCCCAGTTATAATGATTGGAACGTAAAAATAGTGAATTCATAGGGTATTAGTATATTGACGATTGCAAACACATCCTCAAATTTCCGCCACCTAACTTTAACACTTTTATTAAATAAAAAATTTTTCTTTTGAAAATTTAGGTCTATTTAATTTTAATTTTAATTTTTATTCAATTTTGTACTTAAGTTTTCTGGTTTTCACCAAAGTGTATTCATTTGTGTATGACATTTACAGCCCTATTCTCATGCCCTCACAAAAATCACCACACTCACTATTGTGAGGTTTTTGGATTTTGTGATGATTACCTTATGCTGGAGAAAATTCAAAAGCTCAAATGCTCACAATTTTCTCAAATATCTGTGACGTGTGAAAGCAGCCATCACAATACAAAAATATTTGTGTTTGTTTTGGTTTTTAGCAAAATATTTGTAAAAAAATGTGTAAATATTTGCGTGCTATAACGACCATAGAGGAATTGTTCTTTAAAAAAAATGGCATCTATAAAAGTTCAGTTATCGAATAATTGTGTTTAACCGAATCTGGAGCAATATGGACGTACCTTGCATTTTCATTTGTTGAGCGATTTGCTGCCAACCACATCTACGATCCGATAAGGACGCATTATTTTTGTAAAGCAAAGGACACTGACGCACAGCCTCTATAGACGATGATTTACACCCAGGTTATTTTTATACTCTCGCAACAAAGTTGCTACGAGAGTATTATAGTTTTGTCTACATAACGGTTGGTTGCAAGTCCAAAACAAAACGAGTTAGATACTGGGTTATATATATGAAAATGATCAGGGTGACGAAAAAAGTTCAAATCCGGACGTCTGTCCGTCCGTCCGTGCAAGCTGTAACTTGAGTAAAAATTGAGATATCTTGATGAAACTTGGAAGACGTATTTCTTGGCACCATAAGAAGGTTAAGTTCGAAAATGTGCGTAATCGGACCACTGCCACGCCCACAAAATGGCGATAACCGAAAATTTGGTACAAAGGATTGTTCTAGGAAGGGGCATATTTGGATGTAATTTTTTTGGGGAATTGGGCGTGGCCCCGCCCACTACTATGTTTTTTGTACATATCTCGCAAACTAATTAAGCTATATCAAGGAAACTTTCTAGAATCGTTTCTTTTAGGTACTACCTTATAGAGTCCAAAAATGAAAGAAATCGGGTCATAACCACGCCCACCTCCCATACAAAGGTTATATTGAAAATTATTAAAAATGCAGTAAGTTCAGTAAGGAAAACCACCAGAAACCTTAAATTTCATTGTAAAGATGGTACAGAAGAGCTGCTCTCAAAATGGTATACAAAATTTTAAATGAGCGTGGTTCCGCCCACTTATGGGTCAAAAACCATATCTTCCTTACTTGTTTTATAATTCTTTTGTTTTTTAACTTTCGACTGTAAATACGCAATTTCATTTGTTTACAAATTTTACATCAATTTGTATTTATTTTGAATTTATTTCTTTTGAAACAACTGTTTGACAGCAAAATGCTTTTCACCTCAATTGGTGACTTTTTTAAGCTTTTTTCTTATGAGGTTCGAGCCAGAATAGACTCACAAAATATACGTCACAAGAAACCTCACAAATTTTTCCTCACAACTCAGTTATGAGGTTTTTGCAGAATAGGGCTGTTAATTTTCCTTTACCCGAATTTGACATGTATGTTGCCATTAATTTAACCTAACATTTATTCAAAAATTCAAATTTTGAAATTCAAAAGTAAACAAATTTCAAACCCAAAAAAAATATTTTTTAAGTAAATAAAAGAAATTGACGAATACTTTCTGCTTGTGCAAAACAACTCGTGGAAGCAATTTACCAAATTGTGCTCCAACTGACAAATTGCAACGAATATATAATATGTATTCAATTATATGCCTTTATATTGTTCAAGATAAAGAAAAACAAGTAAGGAGGCTAAGTTCGGGTGTAACCGAACATTTTATACTCTCGCAATTTATTTATTTAACTTTATTTATATTCATAATACACAATTTGACCCACATATTCGTCATATAAATTGTACAAAGTCCATTGAAAGTTGGAAACCATAATATTAAGTTAGAAGCACCGAGGTCCTATGGTCCGATTTCGGCGATTTTTAAAATGGAGTTGCCACACTATAAACATAGTATTTGTGCAAAGTTCTGCACCGATATCTTCACTAGTGCTTACTTTATATATTGTAATGTAAACGATTCAGATTTCATTGAAATCGGTCGAGTAGTTCATGAGATATGGTTGTTGACCCATAAGTGGGCGACGCCACGCCTATTTGCCATTTTGTAAAAAAATTTGAGTGCAGCTTCCATCTGCCATTTCTTATGTTAAATTTAGTGTGTCTGACGTTTTCCGTTAGAGAGTTAACCCACTTTTAGTAATTTCCAACCTAACCTTTGTATGGGAGGTTATCCGATAAGAAGTGGCTAAAAAAACGACTGCAGAAAGTTTGGTTTATATAGCTCTATTGGTTTCCGAGATATGTACAAAAAACCTATTTGGGGGCGGGCCACGTCCACTTCTCCAAAAAAATTACATCCAAATATGCCCCTTCATAGCGCGATCCTTCATACTAAATTTTATTTCCATAGCTTTATTTATGGCTAAGTTATGGCACTTTATGTGTTTTCGGTTTTCGCCATTTTGTGGGAGTGGCAGTGGTCTGATTTTTCATCCAGATATCTTAATTTTTACTCAAGTTACAGCTTGCACAGACGGACGGACATTCGGATTTGAATTCCACTCTTCACCCTGATCACTTTGGTATATATAACCCCATATCTAACTCGTTTAGTTTTGGGTATTACAAACAACCGTTATGTGAACAAAACTATAATACACTCTAGCAACTTTGTTGCGAGAGTATAATAATGTAAACAAATACATTAATTGTTTACTATTTTATTGTCAAACAAGGGTATGTCAAATACTTAGTTCACTTTGTTGAATACACTTTGGTTTTCACCATTATTCAAAATTGACACACCAAAAATTAAAAGGCATTAATGTTAGAAAGCATATTTATGTAAACAAATAATTGTATTTATTTCTCAAAATGAAAATCAGCTGACAGAAAAACGTAACGTAAATAATATTTAAATGACAAAATGAGATCATTTAAATAAAAATTAAGTCAAATGGTAAAACTGAAATAGATATTTTTATACTCTCACAACAAAAGTTGCTAAGAGAGTATTATAGTTTTGTTCACATAACGGTTGTTTGTAACACCTAAAACTAAAAGATTTAGATATAGGGTTATAAATACCAAAGTGATCAGGGTGAAGAGTGGAGTTCAAATCCGAATGTCTGTCTGTCCGTCCGTCCGTTTGTCCGTCTGTGCAAACTGTAACTTGAGTAAAAATTAAGATATCTTGATGAAACTTGGCGCACTTATTTCTTGGCACCATAGGAAAAATGAGCAAAATCAATGAACTTTATACAATATATATGACGAATATGTGGTCTAATTATGTATTATATAATATAAATAAAGTTAAATAAATAAATTGCGAGAGTATAAAATGTTCGGTTACACCCGAACTTAGCCCTTCCTTACTTGTTTTTTAATGAATTTTGAAGTTAATGGTATATAATTAAACGTGTGAAATTAATTAAGACTAACGTGAATTTTTTTGTGAAATTTGTGTTTTATACCACATATTTAGATGTTATGCTACTGTCAGAAACAAATTTAACAAATAACAAGTAAGGAAAGGCTAAGTTCGGGTGCAACCGAACATTTTATACTCTCGCAATTTATTGATGTAATTTAATAAAGATAACACAATTCGACCCATATATTCTGAATAAAGTTCAATAGAATAACAAACATCATCATAAATTGTATATGGGGACTGAGGTAATTCCTGAATCGATTTCACTCGTTTTCACCACCAAGATACAATATATCGAAGACTATACGCCCACTTAATTTTATATTATCTATAATTAGGTATATGGGATCTGGGGGAAGTAATGACCCGATTTTAACCACTTTTGATACATACACAAGCTGTAATAAGAACAAGTAAGGAAGGGCTAAGTTCGGGTGTAACCGAACATTTTATACTCCCGCAATTTATGTATTTAACTTTATTAATATTATATAATACACAATTTGACCCACATATTCGTCAAATATATTGTATAAAGTCCAATGAAAGTTGGAAACCCTAATATTAGGTTAGAAGCATCGAGGTCCACATGTCCTATATATGGGACCTTGAAAACCTATGGTCCGATTTCGGCGATTTTTAGAATGGGGCTGGCACACTATAAACGTAGTATTTGTGCAAAGTTCTGCATCGATATCTTCACTAGTGCTTACTTTATATATTGTAAAGTAAACGATTCAGATCGTCTTCAAAATTCTGGTATATAGGAAGTAGGCGCGGTTGTAAAGCGATTTGGCCTATTTTCACAACATATCATTGGGAAGTAAGAAAACTATTACAAACCAAGTTTCATTGAAATCAATCGAGTAGATCCTGAGATATGGTTTTTGACCTATAAGTGGGCGATACCGCGAATATTTTCCATTTTGTAAAAAAATCTGAGTGTAGCTTCCATATGCAATTTCTTATGTGAAATTTAGTGTTTCTGGTGTTTTTCGTTAGGGAGTTAACCTACTTTTAGTAGTTTTTACCATAACTTTTGTATGGGAGGTGGGCGTAGTTACAATCCGATTTCCTCCATTTTTGGACTGTATAAGGTAGTACCTAAAATAAACGACTCTAGAAAGTTTCCTTGATATAGCTTTATTAGTTTGCGAGATATGTACAAAAAACTTAGTAGGGGCGAAGCCACTCCCACTTCCAAAAAAAAAAATTACATCCCCATATGCCCCTTCATAGTGCGATCCTTAATACCAAATTTTACTTCCATAGCTTTATTTATAGCTTAGTTATCGTGTTTAGTTAACACGAGTTAGTTATAAGTGTTTTCGGTTTTCGCCATTTTGTGGGCGTGGCAGTGGTCCGATTACGCCCATTTTCGAACTTAACCTTCTTACGGTGTCAAGAATTACGCCTTCCAAGTTTCATCAAGATATCTAAATTTTTACTAAAGTTACAGCTTGCACGGACGAACGGACAGACAGACATCCGGATTTGAACTCCACTCTTCACCCTGATCACTTTGGTATATATAACCCTATATCTAACTCGTTTAGTTTTAGGACTTACAACCAACCGTTATGTGGACAAAACTATAATACTCTCGTAGCAACTTTGTTGCGAGAGTATAAAAAATCAGAAGAATTCAAAATTGAGTTATATGGGAAGTAGGCGTGGTTGTGAACCGATTTCGCCCATATTCCACCCGTGTCATCAGGTGTCAAGAAAGTGTTATATACCGAATTTCACTGAAATCTGTCGAGTAGTTCTTGAGATATGATTTTTGAACCATAAGTGGGCGACGCCACGCCCATTTTTCATTTTGTAAAAAATCTGAGTGCATCTTCTTTCTGATATTTCTTCTGTTAAATTTGGTGTTTCTGACGTTTTTCGTTAGTGAGTTAACGCACTTTTAGTCATTTTTAACCTAACCTTTGTATGTGAGGTGGGCGTGGTTATTATACGATTTCTTTCAATTTTGGACTGTATAAGGAAATGACTACAGAAAGTTTGGTTTATATAGCTTTATTGGTTTGCGAGTTATATACAAAAAACCTATTTGGGGGCGGCGTCACGCCCACTTAAAAAAAAAATACATCCAAATGTGCCCCTCCCTAATGCGATCCTATGTTCCAAATTTTATTTTCATAACTTTATTTATGGCTTAGTTATGACACTGTATAGGTTTTCGGTTTCCCCCATTTTGTGGGCGTGGCAGTGGACCGATTTTGCCCATTTTTGAAAGCAATCTCCCCAGGGTGCCAAGAAATATGTGTTCCAAGGTTCATTATTATATCTTAATTTTTACTCAAGTTATCGCTTGCACGGGCAGACGGACGGACAGACATCCGGATTTCAAATCCACTCGTCATATTGATCATTTATATATATATAACCCCATATCTCTTTTATTTCTTAGTGACACAAACAACCGTTATGTGAACAAAACTATAATACTCTGTGCAACATGTTGCGAGAGTATAAAAACAATTAGATGTAGGATATAGACTTCATGTTACAAATCACCCAGATGGAAAGGCTCAAGGTGGAACAGCAGTATTGGTTAGAAATTGGTTGAACCACTATGCTTTAGAACCATATGCTACAGCCCAGTTACAAGCTGCATCAATATCCTTGAAAATTCAGGGTTCTCTAACGGCTATATACTGTCCACCTCGTTTTAAAATTACAGATTGCGAATTTAAAGGATTTTTGGGAACACTAGGCCCAAGATTTCTAGCAGGTGAAATTACAATGCAAAACATATCTACTGGGGTCACGTCTTATTAATCCGAAAGGACGACTGCTGTACTACACTGTTATGAATAAGCACAATAACCTTGATATAATATCTCCTGGTAAGCCGACATACTGAATTTTGCTATAGTCAAAAAATTGATAGATCGCTCATAACAGAACGCTCATACACGTACTGATTTATCTTCTGATCATTCTGCTGTACTTGCCCTTGATATTTGAGCCAAAAGTATCTCTAACATCTCATAAAACTAACTGGTTGGAATACACAAAATATATCAGTAGTCACATTAACATTGATTTAAAAATAAATACAGAATTTAATGATGTAATAACTAATGCAGCTGTCTTGGCAACACCAAAAAGAAACATTAAACCAGAGGTTTTTAGAAACATGCCTAATTTTTTTTTTCAATATTTCCTTATTTATTGTGGAATGGTTTTATGCAATTGGAAAGGTAAACTTTTTTTAATCTAATACAAAAGTCCTTCATGCCACACTTTATCAAACGCCTGAGCCACATCTAGAAATATAGCAGAACATTACTCTCAATGTTCGAATGACTTCCTAATTTCGTTAGTAATTCTATTTACTTGCTCTACAGTGCCACGTTTTGCACGAAAACCGAATTGGTGCGTTGGTATTACATTATTTTCATGAAGGAAAGACAGCGTAGAAGACTGATTGGTCTGTATGAAGACGGCAGTGTCTGGTCTGTCCCAGGTTTATCTATCATGATTATTTGCGACTTTTTCCATGAAATAGGATAGTATCCGAAACTAAAAATTGCATTAAAGAGCAAGAAGAGCACTGTTAAAGCAATATTTGGTAACTCAATTAGCTCTTTTGGAGTAATATTATCGTTGCCTGACGATTTTTTTGGGTTAAGCTCTTTTATGATACTAACAATTTCAGTAGTTGAAGTCTTAATAGACCCAAGCGACTCGTTTGCGGTATTGTGGATGATTGGCAACTTAAAATTGTTCTTTGGGCAATTTGATTGAAATACCTTTTCTAGGTGATTTGCAAAACAATTTGCCTTATCTTCGTCACTTCGTGCCCAAGTACAATTTGACTGTCTTATAGGCATGTTGGAGTCTACTGGTGGCTTAAAAGACTTTTGGGCTTTCCAAAGAGAGTTTTGCTTGCTAGAATTTGGACACAGTTTCTTTATATAATTTTCAATGCTGTATTCTTCCTCGCGTTTAAGCGCTTTTTTAACTTACGTACAGCAGTGGAAGCTGAGTAGAACGAGAGCGATGTATCTGCCACACACACATGTATCACAAGTTTTTCTATTTCATTATTAATGATTTTTCTAAAAGCCTTAATGTTTCTTTTTGGTGTTGCCAAGACAGCTGCATTAGTTACAACATCATTAAATTCTTCTATACTGTTATCCATATCTCTTCCTGTATTTATTTTTAAATCTACATAGTTAATGTAGCTACTGATATATTTTCTATATTTCAACCAGTTTGTTTTATGAGTTGTTAGAGAAACTTTCGGCTCAACTATCATGGGCTGTTCGCAAAACTTTTTTAGTACAGGAGAATGATCTGAAGATAAGTCAGTACATGTATCTGCTGTTATTAGAGATCTACCTATATTTTTGTCTACAGCAAAATCTATTAAGTCTAGTATTTTGTTTCTATCACTGGGCCAGTATGTCGGCTTACCAGGAGATATTATATCAAGGTTATTCTGCTTATTGATAATAGTGTAGTACAGCTGCCGTCCTTTCGGATAAATAAGACGTGAGCCCCAGTACATGTGTTTTGCATTGTAATCTCAACCTGCTAGAAATCTTGGACCTAGCGTTCCAAAAAAGTGTTGAAATTCGCAATCTGTAATTTTAAAGCGAGGTTGACAATATATAGCAGTTAGGTTGAGGTCAGAACCCTGATTTTTCAAAGATATTGTTGTAGCTTGTAACTGGGCTGTAGCATGCGGTTCTAAAGCGTGGTGGCTTAACCGATTTCTAACCAATACTGCTGTTCCACCGTGCGCCTTTCCATCAGGATGATTTGTAGCATGAAGTCTATATCCCGGTATAAAGAAATATTTCTTATTTGTTAAATGAGTTTCTGACAGTAGCATAACATCTATGCCTTTTTCAGTCAGAAATCGTATTATCTCCAGTTTGTGTTGTTTTATACCATTGGCATTCCATATACAAATATTTAAGCATTTGGTTTTGTGATTTGATTAAATCTTGGATCATGTTTTGCATGCTAGACATAAATTGTGTCATACATTGAGAAAGGTTTAGGATCATATTTTCAATACCTCCATTAGGTGGATTTTAGGGTTGTTGCATTTGCACAACGCTGCCTTTTAGCACATTTGCATAGCTTCCTTGGATAAGACTATTCTTAGGATTACCAGTTATCGAACTCTGGTCTGTAATTTCTATATTTTCGTTACGAGGGATATTCATCATTTGGTTACGACGAGCTTGAATTCCCATCGATAATTTTGATTTCAAGTCTTTATAAGTATACAGGGCAGCCACTGTAGTTAGCAGTGTGATTTCCTCCACAATTACTGCATTTTTATGCTCTCGCAACAAATGTTGCTAAAGAGAGTATAATAGTTTTGTTCACATAACGGTTGTTTGTAACACCCAAAACTAAACGAGTTAGATATAGGGTTATATATACCAAAGTGATCAGGGTGTAGAGTAGAGTTCAAATCCGAATGTCTGTCTGTCCGTCCGTCCGTCTGTGCAAGCTGTAACTTGAGTAAAAATTAAGATATCTTTAAAAAACTTGGCACACTTATTTCTTGGCACCATAGGAAGGTTGCTTTCGAAAATGAGCAAAATCGGACCACTGCCACGCCCACAAAATGGCGAAAACCGAAAACACATAAAGTACCATAACTAAACCATAAATAAATCTATGGAAATAAAATTTGGTGTGAAGGATCGCACTATGAAGGGGCATATTTGGATGTAATTTTTTTGGGGAAGTGGGCGTGGCCCCGCCCCCTAGTAAGTTTTTTGTACATATCTCGTAAACCAATAGAGCTATATAAACCAAACTTTCTGCAGTCGTTTTTTTTTAGCCACTTCCTAATACAGCCCAAAAATGAAATGAGAAATCGGATCATAACCACGCCTACCTCCCATACAAAAGTTAGGTTGAAAATTACAAAAAGTTGCTTAACTCATTAACGAAAAAAGTCAGAAACACTAAATTTCACATAAGAAATGGCAGATGAAAGCTGCACTCAGATTTTTTTTACAAAATGGAAAATGGGCGTGTCATCGCCCACTTATGGGTCTAAAAGCATATCTCAGGAACTACTCGACCTCTTTCAATGAAACTTGGTTTGTAATAGTTTCCTTACATCCCAATGATATATTGTGAAAATAGGCCAAATCGCTTCACAACCACGCCTACTTCCTATATACCAGAACTTGGAAGACAATCAGAATCGTTTACTTTACAATATATAAAGTAAGTACTAGTGAAGATATCGGTGCAGAACTTTGTACAAATACTATGTTAATAGTGTGGCAACCCCATTCTAAAAATCGCCGAAATCGGACCATAGGCTTTCAAGGGCCCATATATTGAACATCAGGACCTCGGTGCTTCTAACCTAATATTTAGTTTTTCAACTTTCAATGGACTTTATACAATATATATGACGAATATGTGGGTCAAATTGCGTATTATATAATATCAATAAAGTTAAATAAATTGCGAGAGTATAAAATGTTCGGTTACACCCGAACTTAGCCCTTCCTTACTTGTTTATTTGTATCCTCTTTTTTAAGAGTACATTTTTATGTATCACAAGTTTTTCTATTTCATTATTAATGATTTTTCTAAAAGCCTTAATGTTTCTTTTTGGTGTTGCCAAGACAGCTGCATTAGTTACAACATCATTAAATTCTTCTATACTGTTATCCATATCTCTTCCTGTATTTATTTTTAAATCTACATAGTTAATGTAGCTACTGATATATTTTCTATATTTCAACCAGTTTGTTTTATGAGTTGTTAGAGAAACTTTCGGCTCAACTATCATGGGCTGTTCGCAAAACTTTTTTAGTACAGGAGAATGATCTGAAGATAAGTCAGTACATGTATCTGCTGTTATTAGAGATCTACCTATATTTTTGTCTACAGCAAAATCTATTAAGTCTAGTATTTTGTTTCTATCACTGGGCCAGTATGTCGGCTTACCAGGAGATATTATATCAAGGTTATTCTGCTTATTGATAATAGTGTAGTACAGCTGCCGTCCTTTCGGATAAATAAGACGTGAGCCCCAGTACATGTGTTTTGCATTGTAATCTCAACCTGCTAGAAATCTTGGACCTAGCGTTCCAAAAAAGTGTTGAAATTCGCAATCTGTAATTTTAAAGCGAGGTTGACAATATATAGCAGTTAGGTTGAGGTCAGAACCCTGATTTTTCAAAGATATTGTTGTAGCTTGTAACTGGGCTGTAGCATGCGGTTCTAAAGCGTGGTGGCTTAACTGATTTCTAACCAATACTGCTGTTCCACCGTGCGCCTTTCCATCAGGATGATTTGTAGCATGAAGTCTATATCCCGGTATAAAGAAATATTTCTTATTTGTTAAATGAGTTTCTGACAGTAGCATAACATCTATGCCTTTTTCAGTCAGAAATCGTATTATCTCCAGTTTGTGTTGTTTTATACCATTGGCATTCCATATACAAATATTTAAGCATTTGGTTTTGTGATTTGATTAAATCTTGGATCATGTTTTGCATGCTAGACATAAATTGTGTCATACATTGAGAAAGGTTTAGGATCATATTTTCAATACCTCCATTAGGTGGATTTTAGGGTTGTTGCATTTGCACAACGCTGCCTTTTAGCACATTTGCATAGCTTCCTTGGATAAGACTATTCTTAGGATTACCAGTTATCGAACTCTGGTCTGTAATTTCTATATTTTCGTTACGAGGGATATTCATCATTTGGTTACGACGAGCTTGAATTCCCATCGATAATTTTGATTTCAAGTCTTTATAAGTATACAGGGCAGCCACTGTAGTTAGCAGTGTGATTTCCTCCACAATTACTGCATTTTTATGCTCTCGCAACAAATGTTGCTAAAGAGAGTATAATAGTTTTGTTCACATAACGGTTGTTTGTAACACCCAAAACTAAACGAGTTAGATATAGGGTTATATATACCAAAGTGATCAGGGTGTAGAGTAGAGTTCAAATCCGAATGTCTGTCTGTCCGTCCGTCCGTCTGTGCAAGCTGTAACTTGAGTAAAAATTAAGATATCTTTAAAAAACTTGGCACACTTATTTCTTGGCACCATAGGAAGGTTGCTTTCGAAAATGAGCAAAATCGGACCACTGCCACGCCCACAAAATGGCGAAAACCGAAAACACATAAAGTGCCATAACTAAACCATAAATAAATCTATGGAAATAAAATTTGGTGTGAAGGATCGCACTATGAAGGGGCATATTTGGATGTAATTTTTTTGGGGAAGTGGGCGTGGCCCCGCCCCCTAGTAAGTTTTTTGTACATATCTCGTAAACCAATAGAGCTATATAAACCAAACTTTCTGCAGTCGTTTTTTTTTAGCCACTTCCTAATACAGCCCAAAAATGAAATGAGAAATCGGATCATAACCACGCCTACCTCCCATACAAAAGTTAGGTTGAAAATTACAAAAAGTTGCTTAACTCATTAACGAAAAAAGTCAGAAACACTAAATTTCACATAAGAAATGGCAGATGAAAGCTGCACTCAGATTTTTTTTACAAAATGGAAAATGGGCGTGTCATCGCCCACTTATGGGTCTAAAAGCATATCTCAGGAACTACTCGACCTCTTTCAATGAAACTTGGTTTGTAATAGTTTCCTTACATCCCAATGATATATTGTGAAAATAGGCCAAATCGCTTCACAACCACGCCTACTTCCTATATACCAGAACTTGGAAGACAATCAGAATCGTTTACTTTACAATATATAAAGTAAGTACTAGTGAAGATATCGGTGCAGAACTTTGTACAAATACTATGTTAATAGTGTGGCAACCCCATTCTAAAAATCGCCGAAATCGGACCATAGGCTTTCAAGGGCCCATATATTGAACATCAGGACCTCGGTGCTTCTAACCTAATATTTAGTTTTTCAACTTTCAATGGACTTTATACAATATATATGACGAATATGTGGGTCAAATTGCGTATTATATAATATCAATAAAGTTAAATAAATTGCGAGAGTATAAAATGTTCGGTTACACCCGAACTTAGCCCTTCCTTACTTGTTTATTTGTATCCTCTTTTTTAAGAGTACATTTTTATGTAGGGTGTAAATCACCACATACCACACAAACACTGCGTAGAGTGCAATAAGACTTGGTATGCCCATACTCATGGCAGTTGGTGCATTGTACCGGACCATTTCTTTTATGATGTTCTTTAACGGTAATTCTACGATGTAACAAATATTTTAAGTTGTATATTGGATGGGTTTCATTCCTTTTAATTCGGTTAGAGTTTGGCAGCAATTCGATTTTAAACAGTTTTTGTGGTACCTTATTTGTATTGAAGATATTTACATTCATTTGAAGATATTAGCATTCTTCACGGGCTTCTTTGACATCATTAGACTCTACCGAAGACTCTATGCCTTTTACAGCAACAACTAGGCCTTTCGAGCTCTTCAGTTGATAAGAATCAGTTGATAAGAATTTTTATTGTTATTTGACAAAAATTTCACTATATCCATAAAACCTTTCTCAGTGTAGGACTGTATTTTAGTTTCATCTATATTGCCTTTTTTCAAAGGCACTATATGAAAATTGTTAGTACCTCCAATTTCACTTAGTTATGCAAAAAGTACATTTGAGCTACGCTCTCGCAAATGAACTTGGCATTCACGACTGCGGTGGTACCCTTCGCATCGTCGTTCGATCCATTGCTTAGTATGGCAAATCTGTTGCCATTTAAAGTTCCTGGCTTGTTTGTATCAAGTGTGGCGCGTTGGAATTTTTTGGAATTGACCGCTGACTTTAAAGGACTTGATTTCCTTTTAATATTGACGTAGCGGTCAATACCAATCTGTACAGATGGTGTTTTTCTTTTTGGTACATGCTCACCTTGCATTGTTTTTCCCTTTGGTGTCCGCTCGTTTGCTGCTACTTGCTTGCTTGCTATTGTCTGTTGTTTTGTTGTTGTGCACTTACTGTTTTGTTCTGCTTCTGTTGATTCCTTCAGCTGATCGGCAGAGCGCTTCGATGACTCATCTTTCTCACCGTTGGATTGTTTATTTGTTGGAGCAGATTGTGTAGGCTCAACAAAGCTGAAGTAGGCATTCAGAGAGATTGCTTTAAATGAATTCAAATAAATCACGGAGCGCATTAAAACACGTCCGTACACTTTGAGCGCTCACAAATTTTTTTCATAATGAAGTGAGAAAAGGCGAGGTAGACGTGAATGGCAGTTAAGTCGTTCTCCTTCATCTCTGCTTCAACTGAAATCTGCTGTACGTAAAGTTAAAAAAGCGCTAAAATGCGAGGAAGAATACAACTCTGAAAATTATATAAAGAAACTATTCCCAAATTCTAGCGAGCAGAACTTCCTTTGGAAAGCCTCAAAGTCTTTTAGGCCACCAGTAGACTCCAACATGCCTATAAGACAGTCGAATGGTAATTGGGCTCGTAGTGATGAAGAAATGGCACTTAGAAAAATCACCTAGAAAAGGTATTTCAACCTATTTGCCCAAATAATACTTTTAAGTTGCCAAATTTGCCCTATACTCTCCTTGCTCTTTAATGCAATTCTTGATTTCGGCTACTATCCAATTTCGTGAAAAAGTCGCAGATCATTATAATAGGTAAACCTGGGAAAGACTTTACACAGTCGTCTTCCGACAGACCAATAAGTCTCTTACCCTGTATTTCCAAAATATCCGAAAAAGTTTTACTGTCAAAAATGTCTCCTTTCCTCCACGAAAATAATACAATACCAACCCATATATATATATTTATATACAGTCGAACTTCCATAACTCGAACTTCTATAACTCGAAGATCTCTATAACTCGAACACTTGATTTGGCAATAGCGTTTAGAAGCAAAATTGCATACAAATGTCCTTCCCTAACTTGAATTTCTATAACACGAAGTTCTCCATAACTCGAACTTTTGAAGTGGCAATAGAAGGCAACTTTCATACAAATTTTTAATTTTACTATCGAGGCAGAATTTTAAAAGAGTCCCTCTATATCGTACGGAGGCTAACAAAAAATATAATATTACACTTATGGATTGTTTAAAACATCTAACAAAGGCATGGGATACAGACGTCAAGAGCCAAACAATAGCAAAATGCAACAAACAAAATTACAGAAAACATCTTTTAACGTATGTCCATAAAATATTGTACGAAGTAAATAAATAAAACAGTGTATAAATCTATATATTACACCTTTTTGAAAATGTATATGCTTTAAAGAAAATTCCATAACTCAAAGTCTCTCTAACTCGAAATATTTTTGTGGATTATGGTGATTCGAGTTAGAGAAGTTCCACTGTATATTCGTTCGATAAGATCTGGCATGAAGGCCTCTTATGGAAAATAAAAACCACTTTACCTTACGAATTGCATTAAACTTTGGAGTCATATTTAAGAAACAGGAAGTTTACAGTTAAAGTTGCAGATTTCATATCAGAAGAACGAGCCCAACTCTGTACATAATATACATATACTGCAGACATTCTAACAGCTAATAACGTATTGACATCCACTTTTGCGGATGAAACAGCTCTAGTAAGCCGTAACAAAAGCCCTATCAGAGCATCAAGAGTATTAGAGGAGCACTTAAATTTTGACGAAGAACGGCTAGCCAACTGGCGTATAAATATTAATGAGCAAAAATGCAAGCATGTTACATTCTCGCAAAGATCGGAAACATGTCGGACAGTTAAAATAAACAATTTGCTAGTACCCGTTCTACAAAACAGCTCAACCACATTCCTGAGCTTTTTTTAGTAAATAGATTTAAGATTTTCTTACTTATTGTTAGGCTTTAGCAGATTCAATAAATAAAGAAATATGTATAAAAAATATCTATACCACGAGGGCTGCTATATATATTTCTGGCCTAATAATGAAAATAGCAATATTTATTAACGAAAATGGTTTTATTGTTTTTTTTAAATATTCTCCATCAAGATTTATACACTTTTGCATGCGCTCAAACCAATTTTCGAAGCACTTTTTTGAGTGATTGTCAAATTGTGCGGGATCCAACGAGAACAAACCTTTTTTATGGCCAAGTGTTCATGCAATATCGAAAGTATGCTGGTGGGAGAAATGCATAGGCATGCCTCTATCTGAAGGTATTGAATTCCTTGTACCAGTTTTTCACAGTGCTATAGGATGGTGCTTCATAGCCATACAAAGATTTTAGTTCATCGTTGCACTCTTGTCGCGATAATCCACGCCGAAAGTTGTGAAAAAATGATCGCACGAAAATGTTCACGAGTTAATTCCATTTTTTGGCCGAGATGAATTTTTTTATTCCCTGTAAATAAAACAATTCACGATTAAATGACAAAACGTTCTGAGTGATGTTATGCTAAAAAATGTCAAACTTTCCAATGGAAATGTCAGATTGCACCTGGCAACACTTAGTGTTGCCTAGGCCATAAATATATATAGCAGCCCTCGTATTATAAAGAGGAAAGTCTTGTATGTATGCTTGTAATGAATAAATTCAAAAACTACTTCTACTTTTTGGAAATAGTTCCCAGGTGAGGGTATCAAAAAGACTCCGTGATGGATAATCTTAATCTGAAACTGAAAATCGTCTTGCAAGTCAATCTCTTCGCATAGCAATCGCGTGCTAGAGAGTCTAACAACGAGCGCTCGCAGCGCTTGCTGACAAAACCTCTCAAGTTCGCGCTTGAGAGTAGAGTACGGAGCGTGTGCAGCGGCTTGAAGAACAAAATATTAGGAATATACAAGCTCGCACTAGGGCGTCGAACTCTGAGCGTTCCCAACGGACACCAAAGACTAGGGGTCGTAATCAGGTTTTAGCTCATTGCAAATAAAATATAATTTCATGATCGATTTATTCTCATATTACTTGTTTAAAATGTACCTACGCAAGATACGGGAAAGTACATACATACATATGTATGGGAGAGTGTGTATAAGTGTTTAAAAACTTATAACTATTAAATTAATTGTTTAAACCCGTGCGAAGCTAGTCTATCTATAAAAATTACATTATTCCATAATTTTTTTTTTCAATTTTGTTTTGATTTTTGGAATTAATTTGTTAAATATTTGAATCGTTAAATTTCGGTTGTTTGCTTTCTTTATTTTAGTTTTTCAAAAGGTAAATTATTGAAACAGTGAAACAAAGTGTTTTTGTACAGCACGAACGTACGGAAGAGGAAAAAGCTACTTACAATGAGCAACAACGATTGAGAAGAAGCCAAGTTCGTGCTGCTCAACCACAACCCCAGCAACAACAACGATTGCCTCCTTCGAATATCGTGAGTGCAGCCTTTCAATAAGAGCTGGACATTGTATACAATGCACACGCATCAGATCTGTTTGGTTCGATCTCTGTTATTTGTTCGCATTGTGATGCATTGAATTTTTCAAAAGAACTAGTCAGATTCTGTTGCGTAAGCGGAAAAGTGAAAATACCACAGTTACTTTCCACCAGAGCCATTGTGGTCGTAGCTTTACGGTGAATCACCAAATTCGAATCATTTTTTATAAAATTCCAAGATGTATAACGATTGTTTTCAAATGACGTCATTTAAAATTGTGAATGAACATAATTACAATCCCACATTCAAGGTTAGTTCACCAACAGTATAACACTTATTAATACATCCGTGTTAAACATTTCAAAGCAATCAGTTATGGTAAAAGTGTTGAAAATTTGTAAACTGATAGTATGGGATGAGTGCACAACAATGGCTCACAAACGGTCTCTAGAAGCACTTGATAGAATAATGAAAGATAAGTGGTATAATAATTGTTGCTTTGGCGGCGTAATGATACTGGCGATTTTCGATAAAAACTTCCTGTTATTCCGAAATCAACAGCGGTGAATGAATTGAACGCATGTCTCAAGCTATCATATTAAACCATAACGAAAACTATACGATTGGCTATGAATATGCGAGTTTTTCTGCAACAGGATAGCTGTGAATTATCCAGTGGAATTTCTTTGGCTTGCCTCCGCATAATTTGCGTCTCAAAGTTGGATCAGTCATTATGACGCTGTTATCGAATAATGTGATAGTTGCAAGATTTTTGAAAGGGACTTACAGAGAATGATTGACTCCACGAAATGCCATGTTTTTCACACGGCCAGCTATACGGGGCCTGTTCACGAGTTGGAAAACCATATTCTTTGTACATTTACGCACCGGAACAGAAAAAAAAAATATATTGTTCATCATGCTGCGTTATTTAAAAAAAATTGTGGAAAAATCGCAAATAATGATTTTCAACACAATATAAATTGAACTTTCTTTTCTTTTCAAAACTCATAATTTTACGCAGAGCAACGCCTGTTATCGAATAATGTGGTCAGCTGGAATTAGTAAAGATGTAGTGTCATATCGATTTCTTTATTTTTTGGTATGACAATAAAAAAGGAAAATATCCCCAAGCAAATCTTTAAAAAGTCCAGTGTTACAGTTTTTGCCAAGAGTTTCTATGAGTATGTTATTATGAAATTGAAAACGCACACTGAATATATTTAGATTTTAACATTCTCAGCATTATATACTTAGTATTTAGTATCTTAGTAAACATAAATATTAAGAATTAAAATGTTCAAAATTAATCATTCCTATTCCTATTTACACAGTGTCTTTTATGGAAGATATAACATTTGCTATTTTTGGTTTTATTTATTTCTCAGAAATATGTTTTATAAATTTTACTTTCTCCTAGGACACTCACAAAGGAAATTATCTTATGGACCAACTGTGCCACCGATTGGAGATAAAGGAGAAGGATTATTTTGGGCTGCGTTACGTGGATAATACCAAACAAAGAGTATGCAGAAAAGACTAAGTTGATAAAATAATTTAATATAAATAATTCACTTGCAGCAATGGTTGGATTTAGGAAAGCTTATAATAAAGCAATGTAAAGGTATATACATATATATATATATATATATATATATATATATATAGCAATCCGCGCGTAAGTGCCCCCCGTTTAAGTGCCTTTCCCGCTTAAGTGACCATATTTTGCGGCATCGTTGTTTTTTCTCTAAATTTACATACAAAATTCCCCGTTTAAATGCCTGTAATATTTAAGCCACAAAAAACAAAATTGTTTGCATTCTTCCTTCCTTCTTTTTTATATTTTTGACTTTGAATGCGCTGAGTATTGTCAAAAGGAAAACATATGCATAGTCTTGTAATGTTGTTTTTTCATATTTACAGTTATTAATAAGTATTTTTGTTATTAATAAGAAATAAATGTGACTTTTATTCTAAAAGAAAAAATATTAGATCGAAGTATTTGAGAAAAAGCTTGGTAAGTACCACGAGCCACTTAAGCGGGATTCATTTAAGTGCCTTTCCCGCTTAAGTGTCTCAAAAGTCTTGCATGTTAAGAGGGGGCACTTAAGCGGGGATTACTGTATATGTTATACTCCTATATATAAACTCGATACTTAAATTCTTTTCAGATATACATCCTTTGATATTTTCATTTCGTGTAAAATTTTATCCAGCAGAACCGTTTCATTTAAGTTTAAATGTCAGAGTTTTGTTGTATAAGCAATTGAAGCGCGATCTAAATCATGGACGTATTTATTGTTCAAGTAATGAGATAGTAACATTGGGAGCACTAATTGTACAAGGTACAATTATTCTTTTTGTTGTGTGCAAACAGTTTACTTTGTACTTTTGCAGAACAATTTGCTGACTACGATGAAAATATACACACAGGTGACTACATATCTCATATTCGGCTCTCTGCTCGTCAAACAGATGCAATTGAAAAAAAAATTATTAAGAAACATAAAGAACGAAAACCTGGACAAGATCCCAATAGTTTAATAGATGAGTTCTTAGGAATATCTCGTAATCTGGAAACATATGGTATAGAACCTCATTATGTTAAAGACCATCAGGGTGTCCAAATGTATATCGGAATAAACTTTTCTGGTATAAGCGGATTTATTTCGGGCAAGCGTACACAACATTTCCGATGGAATGAAATACGAAAATTAAATTTTGAGGGCAAAATGTTTATAGCACATATAGGCTATATGGACACAAGTAGAGAAGTTGTGAGTATATTTATGTTTATTCAAATAATATGTTCGCACATAATAAATAATTATTATATCAAAAGTTTTGTTGAAATATACTAAAAGTGTAATAACTCACATCTGAAAATACCAGCCATTCTTAATTTGAATTGACTGGCAGTCATAACCTTGAAGAAATCGATAATTGCGTCTATCTTTGAGCGTTAACACACAAAAACAATGTCAGCCTTGATATCCAGAGCAGAATTTGTCTGAGTAGGCAACTGATAAAAGCAAGTCCCTTATCGTTCCCATCTTCAAATATGGTACGACGACATGGACATAGTTTAGTGAATCAAAAAACAGCACCTACGCTATGTTGTTGAGGAAGATTAAGACCTAGAGTCCTTCGGAAAACCATGAGGAGCAGAATGTGTCTGCACTTTGTATTTGCGCTAAATCATTTTGTTTGTTTTTAGTTATTTACGACTATCTGGAATGAGATAGTCTTCCAATAGTTTTTGCAATTTCCTGATAACTTTTGTCATTTAGCCGTAAAACAACTATGAATTTTTTCGCCAATAAATTTTTTGTTTGTTTTTATACTCTCGCAGTAAGGGTGTAACCGAACATTTTATACTTTCGCAATTTATTTATTTAATTTTACACACAATTCGACTCACATATTCGGCATATATATGGTATAAAGTCCATTGAAAGTTGGAAACCCTAATATTATGTAAGTATATGGGATCTAGGTGAAGTTACGACCCGATGACACTCGTTTTGGGCACGGAGACATATTATTAGAAGAAACATATTCCCTCTGAATTTCTTCAAAAAAAGGATTAGAAGCACTGAGGTCCCCATGTTCGATATAAGGGGCCTTGAAAACTTATGGCTTTCGATTTTTAGAAAGGGGGAGCCTCACTCTAAATGCAGTTTTTATACAAAGTTCTGTTCCGATATCTTCACTAGTGCTTAGATTATATATTGTAAAGTAAACGATTCACATCGACTTCAAAGTTCCGGTATATAGGAAGTAGGCGAGGTTGTGAACCGATTTCGCATATTTTCACAAAATATCATTGGGAGGTAAGGAAAATATTACAAACCGAATTTCACTGAAATTGGTCGAGTAGTTTCGGTGATATGGTTTTTGACCTATAAGTGGGCGAAGCCACGCTCGTTTAAAATTTTGTATACCAATTTGAATGCAGCCCTTTTTTACCTTCTTTATGATGAAATTTAAGTTATCTGGTGTTTTTTTGCTGAATTAAAGCATTTTTATTGATTTTCACTATAACTTTTGTATGGGAGGTGGGCGTGGTTATAATCCCATTTTCTCCATTTTTGGACTATATAAGGAAATACTTGAAAAAAAAACGTCTCCTGAAAGTTTCGTTGATATAGCTTTAGTAGTTTAAGAGATATGTACAAAAAACTTAGTAGGGGCGGGGCCACACCCACTTTCTCAAAAAAATTACATCCAAATATGGGTCAAAAACCATATTTCCGAAACTACTTAACCAATATCATTGAAATTTGGTTTGTGATATTTTCCTTCCATCCCAATGATATGTTGTGAAAATCAGTCCACAACCACGTCTACTTCCCTTATACAAGAACTTTGAAGTCGAGCTGTCGTTTACTTTACAATATATAAAGTAGGTACTAATGAACATATCGGAACAGAACTTTGCATAAATACTGCACTTAAAATCGTCCCCCATATCTCAAGGCCCCATACATCGAACATGAGGACCCCAATGCTTCCATTTTTTTTACGGAAAATATAGGTAAGTCAGATAGTCTCTCAGATATTTCACCTAACTCCCATATACCTAATATTAGGATTTCCAACTTTCAATGGACTTTATACCCTATGTATATAAGCCGAATATGGAGGCCAAAATGTGTGTTATATTAATGTCACTTGTATATGTAAGACTGTCACTTGTATATGTAAGACTGTTTGTAAAAACGTTTCATTAAAATTTAAACATTTAAAATACCGCATTTAATTAATAAAATTTATAATACATATTACATTGATGTAAGAAATTTGCATTCACTGTGAAAAATAATTTTTTTTTTATATTTCTCAATTAGGATTATCTCTTTACCATACGAGAGTATAAAATGTTCGATTGCAAAGAGAGTATAATAGTTTTTTTCACATAACGGTTGTTTGTAACACCCAAAACTAAACGAGTTAGATATAGTATTATATATACCAAAGTGATCAGGGTGAAGAGTGGTGTTCTGGATGTCTGTATGTTCGTCCGTCTGTGCAAGCTGTACCTTGAGTAAAAATTAAGATATCTTGATGAAACACGTGTTTCTTGACATCATAGGAATGTTGCTTTCGAAAATGAGCAAAATCGGACTACTGCCGAAAGTGTCATAACTAAGCCATAAATAAAGCTATGGAAATAAAATTTGGTACGAGAGAGAAGAGAACGAACCGTGCAGAGCATAAAACTGATTGCTCCATTCGATGGCAACAAAAATTACCTGGCTTTATATATTGACAGTTTAAATGCTGTAATGCCTGCGTCGTCATCTCTTACACAAGAGGAAAAACCTTTTTATTTTCAATGCGTTGTAAGTACTCTTCGTGGACTGGCGTTGGATGTAGTGAGAAGAGAGCAACCTGCGAGCTGGGAAATATTGAAATGCCTTTTAATCGATGAATTTGCAGATCCCACACCTATTACTACTTTAATATTATTAGTAAGTAATATAAAATACAGAGGTAGCGTTAAGCAACTATGTGAAGAAATAAATGCAGAAGTATGTAAGATTAAAGATAGTATTAAGTTAAAAGAATCAGACATTTCCACTATTAACTTTCTTAATGTGGAATTACAACGAATAAGTTTAAAAACTCTTAAGAGAGAATTACCTATTCATTTAGTAGGATTAGTTAATGCCAATTTGGTTTCAGACGTGAAATCCGTTATTAGAATTTTAAAAGAAAACGATGTTTACGATAATGTTGTAGTAGAAAAGAATATTAAAATCTAAGCATATTTTAACACAAACAAAACAACAATTTAACAATTACAAAAATACAAATTCATACTTAACTTCAGCTCATAATAATTACGCTACTAATGCGCAACAATATCTCCCTTATAATAATAGTTTTACTGACTTTCAACAGCAAATTCCTATTTTCAATACTCCTTTTAATAATAACACACAAAATCCAAATCATAACACACAATATAATGGTAATAATAATTTTAGTAATACTTTAAAAAATTCAAGTAATAATTCAGCAATGCAATCACGGCCAATATATAATGGAGGGAATAGTTGAAATCAATCTAGGATTCGACGTTACGGAATTCCTGAACCTATGGAGCAGGATAACGAGAATTTTCGGCTAGAAGCCTCGGATACTTACCAAAAGTAGAATTGATAATTGAAAAAAAAAACAAAGTCAATCACCTTAACAACAGTTACAGGGAAAGTAACATTAAATAAAATTCAAAAGGTGTATACAAGTAATATAAAAGAAAAGGCTGAATTGATATTCTATGTTTTTGATTTATCTACAAAATACGATGGTTTATTAGGCTATGATATCCTACAGCAACTTAATGCTAAAATTGATATTGCTAATAAAAACTTAATTTTAAACGATGTTATTTATAAATTTTTAAATAATACTAATTCAAAAACATGCGGTTTTTATGAAAATTTAAATATGATCAGTGAATCGAAAGAATCACAATTTAGACTTGAACATCTAAACAAAGAAGAGATTTTGAGTATAAAAAACTGTTATGTAAATACAAACAAATATTCTATAAATAAGGTGATATATTAACGTTCACTAATAAGATTAAACATAAAATCAAGACGATACATGAAGACCCCATATACGTCAAATCCTACAGATATCCTCAAGTACATAACTTAGAAGTTGAGAAACAAATTAAAGAAATGTTGGCTCAAGGTATAATTTGTCACAGCAAATCGCCATATTCTGCACCAATCTGGGTTATACCCAAGAAACTGTATGCTTCTAATATACAAAAATGGCGAATTGTAGTAGATTATCGTAAAATGTATAAATTATCGTAAGTGACAAGTATCCTATTCCTATTATGGATGAAATATTAGTACATTTGACTTAACAAAGGGATTCCATCAAATTGAAATGAATCCATTGGATAGAATGAAAACAGCATTTTCTACACAGAATGGACATTTTGAGTTTTTACGTATGCCGTTTGGTCTGAAGAATGCGCCATCGACATTTCAAAGGCTGATGAATACAGTCTTAAATGGTTTGATCGGAAATGTTTGTATGGTGTACTTGGATGATATTATTGTCTTCAGCACTTCACTTCAAGAACATATGGACGTTCTTGAAAAAGTATTTCTCAGGCTTAGTGAAGCAAATTTAAAAGTACACATTGAAAAAACGGAATTTTTAAAGAAAGAAACTGAATTTCTCGGGCATATTGTAACCCCAGAGGGAATCAAGCCCAACCCTAATAAAATAGATTCCATATTGAAATACCCATTGCCAAAAACTGAAAAAGAGATTAAACAATTTTTGGGATTAGTTGGCTTTTATCGGAAATTTATTAGGGATTTTTCCAAAAATTCTAAACCTTTAACTCAGTGCTTAAAAAAAGACAATAAAATTGTAATTAATGAAGAATACATAAACGATGTAGATACACTGAAGCTTCTTATTACAAATGTCACCGACAGTTTACGACTAGAGATTCGTTGGTTGACTCTCGAGCAGAGCGGTTGTTGCTTAGCTCCAGTACATATTGAAATCATTTATTTATTCAACATATAATTATAATAAAATAGTTTAAGTAAATAATGTGTGTGCGAGTTATTTATTTCATTCATTCGGACATTCTTGACATCTCAGAAGTGGGATAGAAATCGCAATATACGAATTTGTGGAAAAACCACGCATGTGCAAATTAGTTTGTGAACGACAAAAATACACAAAAGCGCCGACGTCACCAGCGAACAAACGAAGAGAAAAACCACCAACGGCAGTGAGAATTCAACGGAATCAACGAGTACTGCAAACATCTGAATGCTAAAGGAGAAACGTAAATTCTCAACGAGCAAAGAGTAAACGTAAAGTAGCGCAAACGGCTCTAAACGTTTAAAGAGAGCATCGCAAAGAGAGGCAGCAGAGAGTTGTCCACGGCGAGTAACGCGCAAAGTAAACGAAAGAAATCCCAACAAATAAAAAGGGTAAACGTATTAAGTGTCAGCATTGGTTGCAACGGACACAACGAGTACAGCAATTAAGCTACGAAAAGCAAAAAACAAAAAGGACACAAATTCTTCAATTTGTAATAACGCGATGAGCAACGTTCGAGAACTTTTAAGAAAACGGCGGACAGAATTGTCAGCAACGAGTAAACGGTCGGAGAGTACGACAACGACGGCATTTGGCAACGAATGAAAAGAATTTCATCACTTTTCAACGATTTGTGGCAAAAAGTTAACCTGCTAAACAAAATATGAGAAAAATGATCAAATTTAATACGCTGAGAGTTGATCAACTCAACAAATTGCTACAGAACCAAGGTGCGACGGTTATGGGCAATAAAGCAACGAAAGTTTTGAAACTGAAAGAAATATACGGTTCTGAAGAAGTTGATGCTGAAGAAGTTGAGGAAAGCAGTGAAGTTGCTGCTATGCAAAAACAAATGTACGAGATGCGCGATATTATTGCGGGACTTGCCAAGTCTGTGAGTGATCTAGTGGCAGTTCAGGTGAGGCATACATCGTTAGCGCCAACTGTTCCGGCCAACGTAAGTAATAATGATATTTCATCTAATGATACAATTGATGGTGAGGCGGCAACGCAAACGACACCATCAGAACGTGAAGGTGAAGGATCAACGACACCAACAGGGCTATCACCAGTGATAACCACGACACAACGTGAATGGAAACGAAGTGAACTACACAATATTATTGGCTTATTACCTGATTTTGTCCCATTAAAAGGAACGTTAACTTCGGAGCAATTTATTGAAAAGGTAACGCAACTCCAACAGGCATATGGTTGGTGTGAGCAAGAAATTTTGTTAGCAGCTCAGTCTAAGTTAAAAGGCGTAGCCAAAGAATGGCTTGACGCACAAAATGTGTTCCAACGATGGTCTGTTTTCGTAGAAGCATTCCAGCATGATTTTCCATTTACAATGTGCGCAGCAGAAGTACACACCGAAATGTCGAAGCGCAAACGACGTGTAAATGAAACATTTACACAATATTATTTTACAATGTTAAATATTGGTAGACGAGGTAAGATTGACTAAGGATCAATAAATGCGTACATTCTTGGGGGGTTGAACGATAGTAATTTAACACGAACCCTTATGGCAATGAGATTTCCAACGTGCAATGATCTGTTCCGATCACTTGAAAGTTTGTCAAATCTACCATGGGTACCAAAGGGTATAGAGAGTCATAAGAATTTTAACGATTATTCTGCTCAATATACCAATACGGGCAAGAATTCGCCAAAATGTTTTAATTGTAATGAATATGGGCACATCGCAGCAAAGTGCTCAAAGCCACAACGCAAAGCCAGGTGCAGTAAATGCAACAAGATAGGACACGAGTCAAAGTCTTGTCGCTCCGACAAGACAACAGTAGCTAAAGTCTTAAGTGAGAATACATATCCACCACTAATATCAAACGTGGAAATGAACGGTCAGCCATACTTAGCTTTTATTGATACGGGAAGCGATACGTCACTTATAACTGAATCAAAAGTTCCAGCCAGTGTTGTAAAGAAGGCTTCTGTTAAGAGGTTAGAAGGTTTTGAGGGTGCAACTGTTCATAGCAAGGATGATATCGACGTTGAATTAGATATAGATGGCTGCAAAATAAATACGAAACTACAGGTAGTACCTGACGAATTTATGCCGTACGACATCTTTATTGGAAGAGATGTTTTATGTCAGAAAGATTGTACTTTAGTTATTAAATCGGGTAACATGCACGTACAGAAGAATAAAGATGACATTTACACTATTGACAAAACATTGAATAATGACGAATTAAATGATGTACGCGAATTATTACAAAAATATGATGACTGTTTCGCAGAAGACATGGCAAAGCTTGGACGATGTAAGACCACTTGTATGGAGATCCAGGTGGACACCGAGAAGCCAGTAGTAGGTAGACACTATCAGGTGCCGTTTATACAAAGACCAGTATTGGCAACAATCATCGACGAACTATTAAATCATAATATCATAAGACAAAGTTCATCACCTTATGCAGCTCCAGTTGTAATCGTAAAGAAGGCGAATGGTGAAGACAGAATGTGTGTCGACTTCCGAGCACTAAATGCAGTTACATTCAAAAAGCAATTTCCAATGCCGATCGTAGAAGAGCAATTGTCAAAGTTGGGAGGTAATACGTTTTTCACGACTCTTGATATGACTGCGGCGTACTACCAGATCCCATTGCACGAAGACAGTAAAAAGTTTACAGCATTTATAACTCCGGAGGGGTTATTTGAGTACAATGTTATGCCATTTGGGCTACGAAATGCACCAATGGTTTTCCAAGAAATGATAATTCATCTTGTACATGGTTTACGAAACCGAAACAAGATTATAAGTTACGTGGACGAAGAAATTATTGCAACCAAGACAGTTAGAGAAGGTGTGGAGGTACTAGCCGAGTTTTTAGATGCAGTACGAAAAGCGGGACTTACGCTAAAGCCAAGCAAATGTACGTTCATGGCGAGAACGGTAAAGTTTTTAGGGCAAATTTTTAACTGGACAGACGATCATGCAATGGCTTTCGAGAAATTAAAGCGAGCGCTTTCTTGTCAACCAGTACTAGTTTTATTCGATCCAATGAAAAGTCACGAAGTGCATACCGATGCCAGTTCCATAGGGTTATCGGGGGTTTTACTTCAACTTGAAGGTGACGACTGGAAGCCAGTACACTACTACAGCAGACGAAGCAAATTATCCATCACACGAATTAGAAGTTTTGGCTATTGTTGAGACGCTTGAACGACTACGAGTAGATTTATTAGGTGCTCCATTTATTGTACGAACGGATTGTAATGCGGTAGCAACAACTAAGGCTACCACACCATTGAGACCACGCATTGCAAGATGGTGGTTACGACTCCTGGAGTTCGACTTTGTATGTAAACATCGATCGGGTTCGAAAATGCAACACGCCGACTCTCTTAGTCGAGCGCCAGCTGAAACGATGACCAGCTTGAATACTGTAGCAGAAAAGGTATTACAAATTAATAACACGCCAGAGATTAACGATTGGGTTTATTCAATGCAACTCCAAGATGAGAGTTTAGGAAACATCAGCAACATTATAAACGGGAAAGTAACGACAGATGAGGCCACAATACAACAAATGAAAACTGATTATACTATGCACAACAGCCGATTGTTCCGTAAGGTAGGAGACCAGTTAAGGCTAGCTGTTCCAAAAGCAGTAAGATGGCGAGTAGTTAAGTCATGTCATGACGATGCAGGACATTTCTCAGTAGAAAAGACATTACAACGATTATGTAAACACTTTTGGTTTCCAAGGATGAGACGGTATGTAAAGTCATACATACAGTCATGCGAAGAATGTTGTTTGAACAAAGTAAAAGGGGGAAAAGCTGAAAGTCAAATGCACGTAAGCGATATTTTGCCGATCCCATTTAGACACGTCTTTATCGACCATTTGGGACCATTTCAACGAAGCAAGTCAGGATTTTCATATATTTTCGTAATTGTATGCGGTTTTAGTAAATATGTAATACTAAAGGCTGTACGAAATACCAAAACGGGACCAGTCATAAAAGTACTTGAAGATATGATATCAGTTTTTGGGCAACCGCTCAAAATAACGTCTGATCGAGGTACGGCATTCAGCTCAAAACAGTTCCAAGAATTCATCGATAAACATGGTATCCAACACAACAAGACAGCAGTACGAACACCGAGGGCGAATGGGCAGGCCGAACGAGTGTATAAGACAGTTCTCAACGCTTTAAAATGTATGAGCGAAACGGCCAAATCATGGGACGACGTACTTCCGAATATCCAGTGGAGTATTAACTCCCAACGTAATGATGTCACCAAATTCACGCCAAATGAACTAGTGTTTCATTTTAATCCCAGAGACGTAACATATAACCGGATGATACAAGCATTACACGATGACGACAAAGATAATACACCCATCAACATCAAACGAGATGAAGCAGCCAGCAACATCATGGCAGAGAGAGCAAAGTGGAAGAAACGTTATGACAAGCGATATAATTCACCGCGAAAATACGATGTCGGGGACTTAGTGGTCATCGATCATGTTCCCAATGCGACAGGTGAGTCGCATAAGCTGGACCCTGTATTCAAAGGTCCATATATTGTGACAAAGGTACTTAACTATGACAGATATCTCATCGAAGATCTACCAGACTCAACACATACTCAAAGACGTTATTGTAACATATGTAGTGTAGACCACATGGAACCGTGGTGTAC
This sequence comes from Zeugodacus cucurbitae, assembly GCF_028554725.1. NCBI lineage: Eukaryota > Metazoa > Arthropoda > Insecta > Diptera > Tephritidae > Zeugodacus > Zeugodacus cucurbitae. Next base: position 39,281,455 of record NC_071668.1, read on the forward strand.
ACCGAGTCCAGAGTTGGATGACGACGACGAAGACGACGAATCGTCCTTGCAGGACGATATGTCAGGAGAGGCCGAGCTGTCACCGACAGTTTACGACTAGAGATTCGTTGGTTGACTCTCGAGCAGAGCGGTTGTTGCTTAGCTCCAGTACATATTGAAATCATTTATTTATTCAACATATAATTATAATAAAATAGTTTAAGTAAATAAAGTGTGTGCGAGTTATTTATTTCATCGAGTTACATTATTCCACAACGGAGAAAGAGTTGCTGGCTATTGTTTGGGCAACAAAATATTTTCGCCCATATCTATAAGGTAGAAAATTTATCGTTAATAGTGACCATAGACCTCTGCAATGGCTCCACAATTTGAAGGAACCAAACGCTAAACTGCAAAGGTGGAAGTGGAAACTTAATGAGTTCGATTTTGGTGTCAAATATATTCCAGGAAACGAAAACCATGTGGCGGATGCTTTATCGCCTATTAAACTTAAAGATTGTTATTTTGGTGATACTTCATCTAATATTGCTACCATTCATTCCGCAACCGAAGATTCTGAATCTTATATTCCTATCTCGGAAAGACCCTTGAATATATTTAAACGACAACTGAGACTGATTAAAAGCAATGAAAATAGTTTGCTAACTGAAGATATTTTTAAAAACAGTATTACAACAATTAAATATATCAACTTAACTAACGAGCAGATAAAAGATATAATAGAGAAATTTTTAGTTGGTAAAAAGTCTACCATATTCATGCCGAATGATGCAGATTTTGTTAAATTTCAAGATATTTTTGAAACTCTAATCAACAATACAAAACACAAAATATTGAGAGCAACTAAAGAACTCGAAAATGTAAGAGATTATACGGAATTTAAAACTAAAATTCTTGAAATTCATTTAGAAGGCCTTCATCAAGGCATTGAAAAGATTGCTAATCGTTTTAAAAATAAATATTACTATCCGAATTACTTGCAAGAAATTAGTAAAATTATTAACGAATGTGAATTATGCAATAGGTGTAAATATGATCACATTACTCACAAATTGCCTTTTAAAATCACACCACCTGCTTACGAAATCAGAGAGAAATTTGTTATCGATTTTTGGGAATGGGAGAAAAGACATTACCTTACCTGTATTAATTTGTATTCAAAATTTGGAACTGCTGATGAAGTACAAACATTGAACTGGTTAGAAACAAAAAGAGCGCTAATAATATATGGGACCCCCAAAAATATTAAAAATCGATCAAGATCAAGGAATAAATAATGTTAACATTAAGAACTGGTGTGAGCAGCTAAATATTCAAATTGAAGTAACCACTGGCAAGACTGGCATTGCAGATATAGAACGTCTTCACAAAACCCTTAATGAAAAACTTAGAATAATTAATAGCTCGGATGATAAAGAATTAAAGTACATTCAAATCGAACAAACTCTTTTTACATACAACCATAATATAATACATTCTACAACCGGTGAAATCCCGTATAACATTTTTTTTAATCACCTAACACCGAAATTCAATGCACAACTTATAAAAGAAAATAGAATAAATAATGCGAATAAAACACGAGTAGAAAATCCTATAGATACTAATTTAATCAACGCTGAAATTCCAGAAAACGTCTGGAAAAAACAAATAATCCGTTTAGAAAAGTAGAGTTAGTCAATGCAGAACAAGATAATGAACATTTTGTAGTTAAATTTAGAAATCGTAGAGTAAGGAATGTTAACAATGTTATACGGAACTATTTAAATTATCATTATCAAATTGTTAATTCCATTCTTATATATATAGTTTTTAAAATGTAACGAAGGTATGTTAAAACAGTAATTTTTAGTATTGTAAGTTTGTAGTTTAAGTCTTTTGTTTCGAAATTGAAACGGCACTAATTTTCTTTATTGTAATTTAATTTAAGCAATATTTATGTAATACTTCCCGCAATAAGGATATTGCTATTTCTTGTGGTGGGAGGAGTGACATATGTACATATATACTTCTTTGTTGTACTATTTTTCCGCTATATATGTTCTCTCCCGGGAATTTGACTCCCTGTCTTAAGCTAAACTTAATTCAGTCTTATGTCAACAGTCAAGCTATGAATAGCATTTCAACAATATACTAATAATTTGTTAAATTATATTTAAACAATCGTGTTTTATTTTACTTATCTTAATATATAAAAATCACGTGTCACGTTATTTGTTTTCGATGGACTCCTAAACTACTGAACCGATTTTAATGAAATTTTTAACACTGTGTGCAGTTTGGTCCAACTTGAAAGATAGGATAGTTTATAACTCTCCTTATAGTCGCATTATTTATTTATTGCAATTTATTTTTTTATTATTAGCAAAGAGCTATCCACCAGTTGGTGGCGCTAAGTGCGCTATGTTACAGTAGATGGCGCTACATTTCTTTCTAAATTTTCATGGATTTAGGCTGTCATAACAAAAGCTGCCACTTGCTAAAAACATTAAATGAAAATGCGTTGTTTGAAGTTTATATTATGTGTGGTAAAGTTATACGAATCTATGACTTCCAATATTCTAAATTTAAGAAAAAATCACATACAATCCGTGAAATAAATAAAGTTATGTACATATGTATGGTCAGACAAATAAGCAATTGCTTATTATCAACTCTACGAAAACTTTCATCAATAATTTTAAAAATTTTGACCTCAAGTTCAAATCTCAATCCCGTGGATTTTTATACCAGATATATACTAAGGTTTCCGTCTTTATTCATAAATAATAATTTCACTCTAGTGAATAGTTTACTACAACACAGCAAATCTTAAAGTGAGGAAATGTTCATTCTGAGAATTCGAATGATTCGAACCGATTTATCGTTTAAGTTCAAAATTTTACAGTTTCATATGTACATACAGCGTGTTGGAGAGCCATCTTCTTTATTTGTTTACACGCTACACAACAAAACAAAGAACGAACTTCGCCAAAAATATTTAAATTGATCAGAGACGTTATTCCCTGAATATATTAACATTCCATACAAATAAATGGCCTTGAGCAGAGTTCAAAAAGCTTTTTAACTATTTCAAATAGAAATTGGGCGGGGCGAAGTTCGCCGGGTCAGCTAGTATATATATATATTTAGCAACATTTATCTTACGTACAATTCATTTATTCTTAAACTATTTAATTCTACCTTATATTTATACAAATTTTTATGTTTTAACAAATAACACAAATTATTTAAATTTTCCTAGTTGACATGTCGATTATGACATCGATGTGAACATCGCTGTATTTTGAATATCGATCATCCCTACTGCTGATTGCAGACTGATGTTGTCGTCGTTTATTTATCGTATTGTCCCATCGTGGATGCTCTTCCGCTCTTCGCTTGTGCGTGTTAGTGACAATCGGTGTGTGTACGTATACCAGTGGTGAGCACGAAAGAAAGATACCGAGTGAGAACTCTGTGAACTTCCATTTTGAGAATGTTTTCCATTTTTTCATAAAACATGAATTTTTGTACTCGTTTATTAATTTTAGTTATTTTATTATTTGAAGTGAACCCAAGTGCCGTGGCTAAACTGAATGCGAAAACGCATTTTTGTGCATTAAAAAAGACACAGAGTCCTGGCGCAAATTGAATATATCTTCACTTTTGTGGTTTGCGAAACCTGATAAAAAAGAAAACAAAATTACTTAAACGTTTCGTTAGTGAAAATTATAAAAACAAAACAAAACGTTATTATAAACTAGCAGACCCGGCCACACGTTTTTGTGGCTAAGGTATACATTCAATTAAGTTGGTCCAATGTTGGCTTCGGCGACGATATTGATTACTCGAGGTTGATTTATGTTACGCAGCATGATTACAACTCACACTACTTTTAATTGCAAAGTACAGGCAATTTTAAATAGTTTGGGATAATTGACTACGTCATCCTGGTTTGTAGCTGTGTAACCTCTCTTGGACCGAAATTCTAAGATCATCGATATCTTTTTTTTTACCACCAATATAGGTCATTCAATCAGTCATTTATGGTTATCATATTGAGGTTTCATGTCAGGAAAACTTCTCTTTCGAGTCAATGAAGTGACGGAAATCTGTTGGAAATGCTATTAATCCATCGAGGTGTCAACTGCGACCCTACCATTTCCAACTGATTCTACAATCGTAATTTGATATTGTTGCAAAAACACTCATATGTTAGTTGTTAATTGGCGATTCTTTATGTGTCGCCACAAATTAAATGATTTTAGGCATGCGATTAGCCCGCAGTAACAGTTGATACAGGAATAATTGGAAGAGTCTGGCGTAAATCACCTGCTAACAGAATCCTGGCTCCACCAAAAACGTTCATCGACAATCACGATCTTTTAAAGTCCTGTGCAGTACCTCCAGCGACTTCTTGAATATTTGGAAAATTTTCGTTATAGCGCTATTTTTGACGACTTTGCCGACTGGTGTTTCGTTCATTTGCAATTTAGGAGTAATTTCAAGGCCGAATGTGCCGTATGTTTGCCTACTAACAGGTGCCAAGTTGCCCCTATTCCCGTTAACCTTGGTGGTGAAAATGAGTGAAATTGGTTCTGAAATTACATCAGCCCTCATATACTATATATGATGATTTCTTTTGGACTTTATGTCGAATATATAGGTTAAATTGTGTGTTATCTTAATAAAATTACATCAATAATTTGCGAGAGTATAAAATGTTCGGTTGGACCCGAACTTAGCCTTTCCTTATTTGTTACAAATTGTTGTGGGCTATCGACACAACCTTATACAATTGAACTATAACAAAAATATTTTAACAAAGCAACAATGATAACCTTCAAAATATTATTTTTTTGTTTTCTCTTTTTATATTTTTCTTGTCAACTCGAATAAAATTCTCTTATTATTATCTTCCTCGCAATTTTTTCATATTTACTCACTTTCTAATCTTTTTCTGGACTTCCACGAATATTTCAAGACTAAAATTAGCCAGATGGGTTTGGCCGTTCTCGTTTTTTTGCGGCACAAACGAACAGCAATTCATTTTTATATTATATTTTTATCAAGCGACAATTTTTTTTAATTCCGCACAGGACCATTCAGTAGGGAATCTACCGCGCGAGTGATCTTAACCCCCCTCCCGTACCACCGTGCCTGAGTGACGCCTACAACTCTACAACGCATAGTTAGCCGCGAAAAATTTCAAAATTTTTAACTCGTGATATCTTTTGAATGGAATGTCAGAATCTAATAATTCAAAAAGTTATATAAAGGTTTTGAAGCGATCTTAAATAATAAATCATTTATTTCGATAAGGATTAATACTAAGGTATAAATAAAGAGCCTTTTCAAGTAGTGGTATTTTAATTAATTATTTTAATTTTTTTATATAAAATCGCTTATTGTGACAAAACTATAATAGTTAGAGATATGATGTCGCGACGTAAATAATGATAAGTTCTACAAAATTGTAGTACATCACTTTGTTATATCTTCAATCGTTTTCGCAGCATTTGCGATTAAAGAAAATTTTTTGGTATTTTTTTTACATTATCGGAGTTTTGGTAAGGAACCCTATTTTTTTAAACTAAATATAGCCTATGTCACTCAGGGATAGTATAGCTTTCCAACGGTGAAAGAATTTTTCAAATCGGTTCAGTAGTTTCGGAGCCTATTCGAGACAAACAAACAAAAAAACAAACATTTCGTCTTTATAATATTAAGTATGGATAGAGACAGTTGTACTAAACCGTGCGTAAGCAAATAATAATATGTACAATCAGCTATTCCTTCTTACAATTACCAGCTGTGTTCAAAGCTGTCATAATGATGTAATAAAAAGAGAATAAAAAGTTTTATTCCCGACTGCATTACCGACCAAACTAACACCCAGTAGGAAATCGCTAAAAATCTCAAATGCTACAATTTTATTGACTAAAATAGTGACATATACAATAAAATGCTGAGCATAAGTGGATTAAAAAGAGTGTGCTAAAGCATTTTCTTAGGCATAATCGTCTTCCGCTTTGAATTATGGCGTTATTTGTGAAAAATAGAAATGAAATTCGCTGTTATAAGTAAAATATGTCATTATTGCTGGAAAACAAAATGATAAGAAGATTTTATTTTTCTTTTCACCAATATCAATGTATCGTAAAACATGATGTTCTTTCAGAAAAATAAAATGACTAATTCTGGGACAACTGAGACGTGTCGTTATTGTGGTTAAAAATAATGCAACATAAGAAGTGGAATAACGACACATACTTATCTCGAGTGTTTATCTTTCTACGCATCACAATGCATTTTTTACACAATAATGACAATGATATTACGCACATTTCTGCATACCCAACTTAAAAAACGTGGTTTTAAGTTATGACACTATTCATGTAAATCAGCGATATTTAATTCATTTCATTTTTTTTACACCCTCGCCCGCCCTCTTTGGTTTCGAATTAGGTTTGGTCCATTTTTACTCTATTTGGTCCACTTATATGTCGATTATATTCTGCTCCGACATAGGGAGGTTCAATAAATATGTATTGTTTTGCCATCTTCTCCACTTCATACTACATATATAGGCTGCTCTCCGACAAAATTTGATGCTAGAGTGACGATTTTATTATCTCTCCAAGCTACAAGCTGCAGAGCTAAATAGAGAAGGTACAATCTTCTACAAGAGTGTACAGCTGCTGGCGTACGCCGATGATATTGATATCATCGGAAGCAACACCCGCTCCGTTTGTTCTGCTTTTTCCCGCATGGATAGGGAGGCGAAGCGAATGGGTCTGGAGGTGTATGAGGACAAGACGAAATATCTCCTGTCATCAAGCAAACAGTCGGCGCACTCGCGTCTTGGCTCCCACGTCACTGTTGACAGTCATAACTTTGAAGTTGTAGATAATTTCGTATACCTGGGAACCAGTATCAACAACACCAACAATGCCAGCCTCGAAATCCGGCGCAGAATCACTCTTGCCAACAGGTGCTACTTTGGACTGTGTAGGCAATTGAACAGTAAGGCCCTCTCTCGACGAACCAAAATCAAACTCTACAAGTCGCTTATCATTCCCGTCCTGCTTTATGGTGCAGAAGCTTGGACGATGTCAACATCAGATGAGACGACACTAGGAGTTTTCGAGAGGAAAATTTTGCGCAAGATTTATGGACCTCAGAACATTGGCAACGGCGAATACCGCAGACGATGGAACGATGAGCTGTACGAGTTATACGACGACATTGACATAGTTCAGCGAATAAAAAGACAGCGGCTACGCTGGCTAGGTCATGTTGTCCGAATGGACGAAAACACTCCAGCTCTAAAAGTGTTCGAAAACAGAAATCTGTCTTTTTACAAGAAGGACGAAAATTCCACAATTTAATCCCCCATCTATAAGGGGTAAGAGCATCAAAATTACTAGCTCCGTCAAATATCTTGGGGTCATCCTAGATAAAAAATTAAGCTGGAGAGAACACATTGAGTGTAGGGCTTCCAAAGCTCTCCGTATATGGAACTCCTGCAGAAGAGCCATTGCCACGAAGTGGGGTCTTCGACCCCATATGGTATATTGGCTGTATACAAGTGTGATTCGACCGACACTAACATATGGTGCGTTAGTTTGGTGGAAAGCGCTAACGAAAAAGTGCCGGATTAAACCATTGGAACAGGTTCAAAGGACCTGCTTGATAGGGATAACCGGTGCTATGAAAACAACTTCAACAAAGTCTTTGGAGGTTATCCTTGATATCCGGCCAATACACATCCAAGTGAAGTATGTTGCAGCGCTTACAGCGTGTAGGCTAAAGATCTTGGGCCACTGGACCCAAACATTGTACCAATGGGGACATGGGATCATAATAAATCTTGCCACTGAACTCGGTTTGGATTGGTCCTGTGACCGGGAAACCGAGACTGTGGAGGAAATTAAAGCAACATTCTCCTTCCCCAGCAGAGAAGATTGGACCAATGGAACAATCACAGATAGTACCAACGGTGAAATCTATATATTCACCGACGGATCAAAAGGTGAAACAGGAACGGGAGCAGGCTTCTTCAGTAAATACCCACACACAGAAAGAAGCTTAAAGCTAAACGACTACAATTCGGTATTCCAAGCTGAGATTGTCGGAATAAGGGAAGGCGCTAGGTGGGCCTGTACCCAAGCAAACAGGTCCATCAACTTTCTTGTGGATAGCCAAGCCGCGATTAAGGCTATCCGCTGCGCCAATACAAAGTCTCAATGCATCAGATCATGCAAAGAGGCAATTAATAGACTAGCGGGAGAAAACTCAGTTAGCATTATCTGGGTACCCGGTCATATAGGTATTGAAGGAAATGAAAAGGCAGATGAGTTGGCACGCTCAGGTGCAGCTGGGAATACAGTTCCCTTAAACTGCCCCAGACCTTTCAGTTCTCTAAAGCGCTGCCTAAAGCAATGGATGCTAGGGGAACAGCTCAGGTCCTGGAACATGTGCAACACAAGTCACACCACAAAGCTACTATGGGCAGTGTTGACACTGGACAGACCAAAAAACTTCTTACTTTAAGTAAAAGAGAACTGAGCTGTATCACAGGGGTCATCACGGGGCACCTGCCTCTAAGAGGCCACCTGCAGAGACTTGGCATAGTAGAATCGGCGGAATGCAGGGCGTGCGAGGAAGATGATTAGACACTAGAGCATTATCTCTGCGAATGCCCGGCCTTCTGTCGTTTAAGAAGAGATACCTTCTATGGCTCCCATTACTCTAATCTAAGAGAAATTGGGCAGCAGGGATGGAATAAAATCAGAAACTTCGTTAAATTGACCGAATTCTTCAGGTGACGCTTATCAAGGTACCTTCGGGGAGCACAATGGGCCTAATAATGGCCCTAACCCATGCGGTAACTTATCAGATACACGAAAACGTATTTGGTCAGCATTCAAGTTCAAATCTTTGGGTTTCCAAGTGATATTGGATCTGGGTACTCATCTAGATGTGGAAGTATAGGAAACATCATTCTCCAAATCTAGTGAGAGGTTTATTTCTTGGTCAGAATTTTCATGATCTTTTGGAGCGATTTTATATGTCGGATTGATTTTATAATATCGTCATCATCAGAAAAATCAAGGCTATCTTCACTATCTGCCCATTCTTCTAGCATATTTTCCATGACACTGGTATTCAAATTATAATTTTCATTGCTCTTAGGTACACTAATTTAAATATGCAAATTATCCCTTTTGCAACAATAAATCACTTATCACAAATTAAGGTGGTGAAACTAATTTGTACACGTGCGTTACTTTAATGTAATCAAAACAAGTAAGGAAGCCCTAAGTTCGGGTGTAACCGAACATTTTATACTCGCGCAATTTATTTATTTAATTTTATTATTAGTATAACCGTGACCGACATATTCGGCATATACATATACAGTATACTCTCGAAAAGTTAATCGATTGGTATTTTGGGTAATTTACTTTTTCGAATAATTTACTTTTCCAAATATATACATAAATTATCTGTTTTTATAATTTTTTCATTCATTTATTTGCTTCAATAAAACATATGGATTTACATGAAAAACATATTTACATTTACATACATACATATGTATTTACTATGAAGTGAAAAAATCTTGAATATTCTTTTGTTCATTTTCTTTTGCAATATATTTTCTGGCCATTTTTGTACGACAATTCAAAAAGTCTGACACCTGATTTGCATCGTTTTCATTTTTAAACCAGTGGATCAAGTAGGAGAGTTTATTTACTAAAAATACGCGATAAACAAGAGAGTAAGTGTTTTTGCAACATCGTAAAAAACGCTGCTTGCTTCGATTCGAATTTTTTATCACACTCTCTGAAAAGTAAATTAAAAAATTTACTTTTTCGAGGTGCATGTGTAATCTTAAAGGTGATTAACTTTTCCGCGATTATTTACTTTCTGAGAATTTACTTTTCGAGAGTATACTGTATATGGCATAAAGTCCATCGAAAGTTTGAAAACCTTAATATTAGTTATATGGGAGCTAGGGGAAGTTATGACCTAATTTCACTCATTTTAGGCACGGTGACATATTATTAGAAGAAAAATATTCACTCTGAATTTCTTCAAAATATCTGAGAGACTTACCTATATTTTCTGTCACAAATGTTCGATTTGAGGTCCCCATGTTCGATATATGGGGCCCTTAAGACTTATGGTCAGATTACATTGATAGGGGAAAGGGGATGCCACACTATAAATGCAGTATTTGTGCAAATTTCTGATCCGATATCTTCACTACTGCTATCTTTACATATTGTAAAGTAAACGATTCAGATTGAATTCACAGTTCTGGTATATAAGGAGTAGCCGCGTTTGTGAACCGATTCGGCACAATATATTGGGATGGCAGGAAAATATTATGAACCGATTATAATTGGTCAAGTAGTTTCTGAAATTTGAGGTTTCTAGTGTTTTTCCTTACTGGGTTAAAACATTTTTAGTAGTTTTTATACTCTCGCAACAAAGTTGCTAGAGAGTATTATAGTTTTGTTCACTTAACGGTTGTTTATAACACCCAAAACTAAACGAGTTAGATATAGGGTTATATATACCAAAGTGATCAGGGTGAAGAGTGGAGTTCAAATCTGAATGTCTGTCTGTCCGTCCGTCCGTCTGTGCAAGCTGTAACTTGAGTACAAATTAAGATATCTTGATGAAACTTGGCACACTTATTTCTTGGCACCATAGGAAGGTTGCTTTCGAAAATGAGCAAAATCGGACAACTGCCACGCCCACAAAATGGCGAAAACCGAAAACACATAAAGTGCCATAACTAAGCCATAAATAAAGCTATGAAATGAAACTTGGTATGAAGGATCGCACTATGAAGGGCCATATTTGGATGTACCTTTTTTGGGGAAGTGGCCGTGGCCCCGCCCCCAAATCGGTTATTTGTACATATCTCGGAAACCAATAGAGCTATATTTTTATACTCTCGCAACAAAAGTTGCTGAAGAGAGTATTATAGTTTTGTTCACATAACGGTTGTTTGTAACACACAAAACTAAACGAGTTAGATATAGGGTTATATATACCAAAGTGATCAGGGTGAAGAGTGGAGTTCAAATCCGAATGTCTGTCTGTCCGTCCGTCCGTCTGTGCAAGCTGTAACTTGAGTACAAATTAAGATATCTTGATGAAACTTGGCACACTTATTTCTTGGCACCATAGGAAGGTTGTTTTCGAAAATGAGCAAAATCGGACAACTGCCACGCCCACAAAATGGCGAAAACCGAAAACACATAAAGTGCCATAACTAAGCCATAAATAAAGCTATGAAATGAAACTTGGTATGAAGGATCGCACTATGAAGGGCCATATTTGGATGTAATTTTTTTGGGGAAGTGGGCGTGGCCCCGCCCCCTATTAAGTTTTTTGTAAATATCTCGCAAACCAATAGATCTATATAAACCAAACTTTCTGCAGTCGTTTTTTTAGCCACTTCCTAATACAGTCCAAACATGAAAGAAATCGGATCATAACCACGCCCACCTCCCATACGAATATGTGGGTCAAATTGTGTATTATATAATATAAATAAAGTTAAATAAATAAATTGCGAGAGTATAAAATGTTCGGTTACACCCGAACTTAGCCCCTCCTTACTTGTTTTTTTTTTTTTTTCAATATATCCTTATTTATTGAATCTGCTTGTTTTTAAGCCTAACAAAAAGTTATAAAATCTTAAATCTATTTAAAAACTAGACAAGCTCAACCAAGTGATTGAGCTGTATTGGTGAAACGTTGCTCTTTAGTATGCAGGCATATCCCTTCTTCTTAGGCCTGTTTGATCGCAAGAATGTACTAAAGCATTAGCCAATGGGGTTGGGTGATCACGGAGTTTAGATAAATATTTCAATCTGCTGTCCTCTACTTCTTTCTTTACCATAGGGATACCATGATTATGGATAATTTCAGTGTGCATGTACCATGGTGAGCACGTGATTGATCTAATCATCTTCGATTTGAACCTTTGTATTATATCAATATTAGTTGCTCAGGTCGCACCCCACAGTTGAATGCCATACGTCCAAATCGGCTTTATGACCGCATTGTATAAAAGCACTTTGTTGTCTAAGCTAAGTTTAGAGCTTTATTTAAAAGCCAATTTAAATTTGCAGCTCTTATCTTCATGCACGTTATTTTACTAGATATATATTTTCTCCACGTAAGCCTTCTATCTAGGTGAATACCAAGATAGGTAACTTCATTCGCTTGAGGTACTAGAATATTGTTCATTTTTACTGCCGGGCACACTTTTGGTCTTAGGGAAAATGTAACATGCTTGCACTTTTGTTCATTTACATTTATACGCCAGTTTGCTAGCCATTCTTCGACAGAACTTAAGTGCTTTGCTAATATTCTTGATGCTATAATGGGGCATTTGTTACGACTCAGTAAAGCTGTGTCAGCCGCAAAAGTTGATGTCAAAATATTGTTACGAGCGGTTGGAAGATCAGCTGTATATATGATGTAAAGAGTTGGGCCTACAACACTGCCCTGTAGTACTCCAGCCCTTATTGAACGTCCATCAGATATAAAATCACCTACTTTTACAGCAAATTTTCGAATGGGTGCGTTGGTATTACATTATTTTCATGAAGGAAAGGAGACATCTTTGATAGTAACACTTTTTCAAATATTTTAGAGAGACAGGGTAGGAGACTGATTGGTCTGTATGAAGACGGCTGTGTCAGGTCTTTCTCCGGTTTATCTGCGACTTTTTCCATGAAATAGGATAGTATCCGAAATTAAAAATTGCATTAAAGAGCAAGGAGAGCACTGTTAAAGCAATATTTGGTAACTAAATTAGCATTTTTGGAGTAATATTATCGTGGCCTGACGATTTTTTTGGATTAAGCTCTTTTATGATACTAACAATTTCAGTAGTTGAAGTGTTAATAGACCCAAGCGACTCGTTTGCGGTATTGTGGATGATTGGCAACTTAAAATTGTTCTTTGGGCAATTTGATTAAAATACCTTTTCTAGGTGATTTGCAAAACAATTTGCTTTATCTTCGTCACTTCGTGCCCATTTTCCACCCAAGCCTCTTAAAGGTATGTTGGAGTCGACTGGAGGTTTCTTTTGGGCTTTCCAAAGGGAGTTTCGTTTACTTGAATTTGGACACAGTTTCTTTATATAATTTTGAGTGTTATATTCTTCCTCGCCTTTAAGTGCTTTTTTTAGTTGACGCACAGCAGATTTCAGTTGGAGCTGAGTAGAAGGGGAACGATTTATTTGCCATTCACGTCTAGCTCGCCTTTTTTCATTTACAAGCTTTTCAATTTCGCTATTAGTGATTTTTCGGCGACCAAGAGGCTTATAATTCTTATTTGGTGTTGCTGAGACTGCTGCATTAGTTATTATATCATTGAGTTATCTTATGCCTTCGTCAATGTCATTTTCTGTATTTATTTTTAGATCAATATTAATGTGGCTACTTACGTATTTTTTGTATTTTAGCCAGTTCGTTTTGTGAGATGTTAGGCCCACGAAATTTCAACAAATATGGGTTGTTCACATAACTTTATTAGTAAAGGCGAATGATTAGAAGATAGATCAGTACATGTATCAGCTGTCATAAGCGATCTATCTATATTTTTGATTACAGCGAAATCAATTAGATCTGGTATTTTGTTACAATCACTGGGCCAGTATGTTGGCTTGCCAGGAGATATTATATAAAGATTATTATACTTATTTATAATAGTGTTGTACAGTTGTCTTCCTTAGGGGTTAATTAGACGTGATCCCCAGTACATGTGTTTTGCATTGTAATCTCCACCTGCTAGAAATCTATGACCTAGTGTTCCAAAAAAGTCTTTAAATTCACTATCTGTGATTTTAAAACGAGGTGGGCAGTATATAGCCGTTAGATTTAAATCACAACCCCAATTTTTTAATGATATAGTTGTAGCTTGTAACTGGGCTGTAGAATGAGAATCCAGAGCATGGTGGTTAAGCCGATTCCTAACCAACACTGCCGTTCCACCACGCGCTTTTCCATCCGGGTGATTTGTAACATAGAGTCTATATCTGAGTATATTGAAGTTATTTTTGTTTGTTAGATGAGTTTCTGATATTAGCATTACATCTACATTTTTTTCAGACAGAAATCTAACAATCTCTAATTTATGTTGGCTAACACCGTTAGCATTCCATATACAAATATTTAGTATGCTCATTTTTATACTCTCGAAACAAAGTTGCTACGAGAGTATTATAGTCCACATAACGGTTGGTTATGATCAAAATGATCAGGGTGACGAGAAAAGTTCAAATCCGGATGTCTGTCTGTCCGTCCATCTGTCCGTCCGTCCGTGCAAGCTGTAACTTGAGTAAAAATTGAGATATCTTAATGAAACTTGGAACACCATAAGAAGGTTAAGTTCGAAAATCAGCAAAATCGGACCACTGCCACGCCCACAAAATGGCGAAAACAGAAAACACATAAAGTGCCATAACTAAACCACAAATAAAGCTATGGAAATAAAATTTGGTATGAAGGATCGCACTATGAAGAGGCATGTTTGGATGTAATTTTTTTGGGGAGGTTCTTTATATATATCTCGCAAACCAATAGCCATAGCCATTTTCTTATACTGTCCAAAAATGACAGAAATCGGATAATAACCACCCTCCCATACAAAGGTTATTTTGAAAATTACTAAAAGTGGGTTAGCTCACTAACCAAAAACGTCAGAAACACAAAATTTCACATAGGAAATGGCAGGTAGAAGCTACACTCAGATTTTTTTACAAAATGGAAAATGGGTGTGGCGTCGCCCACTTATGAGTCAAAAACCATACCTCAGGAACTACTCGACCGATTTCAATGAAACTTGGTTTGTAATAGTGTCCTTAAATGCCAATAATATGTTGTGAAAATAGGCCAAATCGCTTCACAACCACGCCTACTTCTTATATACCAGAACTTTGAAGACGATCTGAATCGTTAACTTTACAATGTATAAAGTAAGCACTAGTGAAGATATCGATGCAGAATTTTTTACAAATACTACATTTATAGTGTGGCAGCCCCATTCTAAAAATCAAAGAAATCGGACCATAGGTTGTCAAGGTCCCATATAGCGAACATGAGGACCTCGGTACTTCTAACCTAATATTAGGGTTTCCAACTTTCAATGGACTTTAAAATCTTTGGACTGTTTTAAATCTTTGTATATAGGACAGCCCCTATAGTTAGCAGTGTGATTTCCTCCACAATTGCTGCATTTTTTAGTTAAATCTTCTTTCTTAATTGTGCATTTGGAAGTGGGATGTAAATCTCCACATACCACACAAACACTGCGTAGGGTGCAATAGGATTTGGTATGCCCATACTCTTGGCAATTGGTGCATTGTACTGGACCATTTCTTTTGTGTGGTTCTTCTACTGTTACTCTACGGTGTAGCAAATATTTTAAGTTATATATAGGATGCGTTTCGTTTTTTTTAAGCTGTTTAGAATTCGGCATCAATTCAATTCTAAACATGGGTTGTGGTACTTTGCTTCTGTTGAAGATATTTACAACAGTTTTAATTTCAAAACCGCATTCTTCAAGAGCTTCTTTGACCTCGCTGGAGTCTACGGAAGACTCTATGCCTTTAACTACATCAACTAAGTCCTTAGAGCTCTTAAGTTGGTAAGAATAATAGTTCTTATTTTAGTTGACAAAAATCTGTTGCCCTTTAAAATCTCGGGTTTATTCTTGAGTGACGTGCCGCCTTGATAATTTTAAGGATTGACCGCTGACTTTGAAGGACTTAACTTCCTTTTTATATTGACGTAGCGGTCAATGCCAATCTGAACAGATGAACATTTTTTCATAGGTACATTCTCACCCTCCTTTTTGTTTTCTTTCGCTGTAATCTCACTTGCCGGTACCTGCGTATTTATTAGGGCGTTCTTGCTTGTTGCTAGCCTCTGTGGACTGCCGTTCTCTGCTGATTTAGTTGTTTGTAAGATCAGCATAGGCACAGTTGGTCGCTGTGATAAATCATCATTCTCACCGTTGCCTTGTTTGTTGGTGGGAGCTGGTTTTGCAGGCTCGACAAAGCTAAAGTAAGCATTCAGAGAATGCCTACGGCCTTGTTGGTGAGGCTGCGCTGCGCTCATAATATTGTTATTATTTGCCACTCACTAATTGTTATTTTATTATTTTATTTGTTTGTAATAGAGCTATATAAACCAAACATCCTGCAGTCGTTTTTTTAGCCACTTCTTAAACAGTCTAAAAATAAAAGAAATCGGATAATAACCACACCCACCTCCCATACAAAGGTTAGGTTGTATATTACTAAAAGTGGGTTAACTCACTAACGAAAAACGTCAGAAACACTAAATTTCACATAAGAAATGGCAGATGGAAGCTGCACTCAGATTTTTTTACAAAATGGAAAATGGGCGTGGCGTCGCCCACTTGTGGGTCAAAAACCATATCTCAGGAACTACTCGATCGATTTCAATGAAACTTGGTTTGTAATACTTTCCTTACATCCCAATGATATGTTGTGAAAATAGTCCAAATCGGATCACAACCATGCCTACTTCCCATATACCAGAACTCTGAAGTCGATCTGAATCTGTGGCAGCCCCATTCTAAAAATCGCCTAAATCGGACCATAGGTTTTTAAGGCCCCATATATCGAACACGAGGACTTCGGTGCTTCTAACCTAATATTATGGTTTCCAAATTTGAATGGACTTTATACAATATATATGACGAATATGTGGGTCAAATTGCGTATTATATAATATTAATAAAGTTAAATAAATAAATTGCGAGAGTATAAAATGTTCGGTTACACCCGAACTTAGCCCTTCCTTACTTGTTAACATAACGTTTGTATGGGAGGTTGGGTTGTTTATTATTCGATTTCCTACATTATTGTACTGTATAAAGTAGTATCTAAAAGAAACGACTCTATAGAGTTTGTTTGATATAGCCCTAGTAGTTTACGAGAGATGTACAAAAAACCTATTTGGGAGCGGGGCCACACCCACTTCCCCAAAAAAATTACATCCAAATATGGCCATTGCTTGGACGATCCTTTGTACCAAATTTTACTTTTATAACTTTATTTATTCTTAGTTATGACATGTGTTTTCAGTTTTCGACATTTTGTTGGCGTGTCAGTGGTCCGATTTCTCTAATCTTCGAAAGCAAGCTTCCTATGGTACCAAGAAACACGTTTACCAAGTTTCATCAAGATATGTATCTCAATTTTTAGTCAAGTTACAGCTTGCACAGATTTCAAATCTACTGTTCTGATGAGAACCGAATTGCAGTAGGGGCATTCCGCAAACGAACAAATAATTATCAGAAAGGACACGATTTGGAATATAAGGTGAGTTAGCTAAAACATCCCAGCTGCAGTTTTCCAAATAATTTTCAACCGATTTTGCATCATGAGACCGCGCGTTGTCATGAAGCAAAACTATTGACATGTGCCTAGTCCCAAGATTCGCTCGTTTCGATTATATGACTTGTTGTTGGAAACGTTCGCATTAATGGTTACTTACACCTGGGGGGATGGGGTCATATGTAGAAGTTCACGCAAGTGAGGAAAGTTTCTGATTGCCATTCACTTGGGAGTGGCCAGGAACGATTCTTTTGCATATGACTCAAGCATCTCACGACTTCCGGTTTTAGACTAAGTATCCCCTGGGTAGCTAACAGACATCCGTTTGGAGGCGAGCTAAAGTGAGAAGGCGAAGCCCGCTTGTGCGATTGTGCGTAGGGCTTGGGACCCACCACATAAAAAATCTCCCCAATGAAAACAAACACCGAGCCTCGGATGAGAAACCCCCCTTTTGATGACGACCCCTGCAAACGTACTAAGGATCATGATTTGAGGGCATGCACCTGGAATGTCCGGACTCTTAATTGGGAAGGTGCCTCTGCCCAGCTGGTTGGGTCCTTGTGACATCTACTACAGCGGCCATATAAAGGACCGCGAATTCGGTGTTGGATTTGTGGTGGGAGAGAGACTACGTCGCCGAGTCCTGGCATTCACCCCGGTGGATGAACGTCTTGCCACAATCCGCATCAAAGCGAGGTTCTTCAACATATCGCTGATTTGCGCCCACGCCCCAACGGAAGAGAAGGACGATGTGACCAAAGATGCTTTCTATGAGCGCCTAGAACGCACCTATGAGCGCTGCCCCCGCCACGATGTCAAAATCGTGCTTGACGATTTTAACGCCAGGGTGGGTAAAGAAGGTGTCTTTGGCACAACAGTCGGAAAATTCAGCCTCCATGAGGAAACATCGCCAAACGGCCTGAGGCTGATCGACTTCGCTGGGGCCCGAAATATGGTTGTCTGTAGTACCAGATTCCAGCATAAAAAAATTCATCAAGCAACGTGGCTGTCCCCTGATCGAAACACGCGCAATCAAATCGATCACGTTGTGATAGACGGAAGACATGTCTCCAGTGTTTTAGACGTGCGTACGCTCCGAGGACCAACCATTGACTCGGACCATTATCTAGTAGCAGCAAAGATACGCACTCGCCTCTGTGCAGCAAAGAACGCCCGTCAACAAACACAAGGAAGGTTCGACGTCGAAAAGCTGCAATCACAACCGACAGCCGAACGATTTTCTACTCGACTTGCACTCCTGCTCTCTGAGAGCACTCATCAGCATCTCGATATAAGGGAGCTGTGGAACGGCATCTCAAACTCATTGCATACCGCTGCCGCCGAAACAATTGGTCTCCGGCAACGCCAAAAAACCAGTTGGTACAATGAGAATTGTCGTTCCGCAGTGGAGAGAAAACAGACTGCCTACCTCGCAACGTTGCGATCGACCACAACACGTTCGTGGTGGGATAGATATCGAGAACTGAAGAGGGAAGCGAGACGCATTTGCAGACGTAAAAAGAAAGAGGCCGAAATGCGTGAGTATGAAAAGCTTGAAAAGCTGGCCGACATGGGTAATGCTCGAAAATTTTATGAAAAGATGAGGCGATTAACAGAAGGTTTCAAGACCGGAGCATTATCATGTAGGGACCGAGAAGGTAATCTGGTAACGGATGTCCAGAGCACACTGGGATTATGGAGGGAACACTTCTCCGACTGCTCAATGGCAGTGAAAGTACAACACCAGGAGATGGCGAACCCGATTCCCCAATCGATGACGTTGGAATAGATGTTCCATTACCCGACCATGAAGAAATTCGAATAGCAATTACAGGCTTGATGAACAACAAAGCGGCGGGGGCCGATGGATTACCGGCCGAGCTATTCAAATACGGCGGCGAAGAACTGATAAGGTGCATGCATCATCTTCTTTGTAGAATATGGTCGGAAGAAAGCATGCCTGACGATTGGAATCTTAGTGTGCTCTGCCCAATCCATAAGAAGGGAGACCCCACAATCTGCGCCAACTACCGTGGTATAAGTTTCCTCAATATCGCATATAAGGTTTTGTCGAGCATATTGTGTGAAAGACTAAAGCCCACCGTCAACAAACTGATTGGACCTTATCAGTGTGGCTTTAGACCTGGAAAATCCACAATGGACCAGATATTCACCATGCGCCAAATCTTGGAAAAGACCCGAGAGAGAAGAATCGATACTCACCATCTTTTTATCGATTTTAAAGCTGCCTTCGATAGCACGAAAAGGAGCTGCCTTTATGCCGCGATGTCTGAATTTGGTATCCCTGCAAAACTAATACGGCTATGTAAGCTGACGTTGAGCAACACCAAAAGCTCCGTCAGGATCGGGAAGGACCTCTCCGAGCCGTTCGATACCAAACGAGGCTTCAGACAGGGTGACTCACTATCGTGCGACTTCTTCAATCTATTGCTGGAAAAAATAATACGAGCTGCAGAACTAAATAGAGAGGGTACAATCTTCTACAAGAGTGTACAGCTCCTGGCGTATGCCGATGATATTGATATCATCGGAAGCAACAACCGCGCCGATTGTTCTGCGTTTTGCAGACTAGATAAAGAAGCGAAGCGTATGGGTCTGGTGGTGAATGAGGACAAGACGAAATATCTCCTGTCATCAAACAAACAGTCGGCGCACTCGCGTCTTGGCTCCCACGTCACTGTTGACAGTCATAACTTTGAAGTTGTAGATAATTTCGTTTATCTGGGAACCAGCATTAACAACACCAACAATGTCAGCCTTGAAATCCAACGCAGAATCACTCTTGCCAACAGGTGCTACTTTGGACTGAGTAGGCAATTGAAAAGTAAAGTCCTCTCTCGACGAACCAAAATCAAACTCTATAAGTCGCTCATTATTCCCGTCCTGATGTATGGCGCTGAAGCGTGGACGATGACAACATCCGATGAGACGACTCTTGGGGTTTTCGAGAGAAAGGTTTTGCGCAAGATTTATGGTCCTCTAAACATTGGCAACGGCGAATACCACAGACGATGGACATTGACATAGTTCAGCGAATAAAAAGACAGCGGCTACGCTGGCTAGGTCATGTTGTACGGATGGAAGAAAACACTCCAGCTCTGAAAGTATTCGATGTAGTACCCGCTGGAGGAAGCCGCGGAAGAGGACGACCTTCACTCCGGTGGAAAGACCAAGTGCAAAGTGACCTGGCTTCACTTGGTGTTTCCAGTTGGCGCCAAAAAGCAAAAAGGAGGAATGAGTGGCGCGCTCTGGTGGATTCGGCTATAATCGCTTAAAGCGGTTCCTACGCCAAATATATATATATGTATACACCTGGTTTTAGAAGCTCATAATAGAGAATACCTTCTGATCAAATACAGAACATTGGTTTGGCGGCATGGATTTTAGGCTTTGCCTTTGATTTGGTTGGTTTGCTAGGTTTTAAATATGATTTTTTGACTTTACAGTCAGTCACGATCCGATGGAAAAACATTTTTTTAGCGTAAATCACCATTTCATATGACACCCAATTTACTTGATTTTAAACACATCCGGCTGCTTTCAAATGTTTTTAAACGTGAATGAAATGCTTTAGTGACTCCCAAGGATTATACTAGCTCTTCTTGTGTTTGGCAATAATCCTCATTGAGTAATGCTTCCAGTTCCTATATTATTTTCTTATTTCTTCCAAAATTAAATAACTACTTTTAAATCGTGCAAACCACTATTTGCACGATCACTCAGCTAGAGCATGGTCATGATAAGCTTCTCCCAAAATACGATGACATCACTGTATTGAAGAAAAAGCCACGCAAAAACTTTTTTTCATGTATAATGTTCGACATGTGTATTTGAGTAAAAAAATATGTTTATGTTTACGCTTCAAATAAGTGACATATGTATTATATATTGAAAAAGTCTAATTATAGAATCAATATATATGTAGATATTTGTTTTTCCTCATTTCAACTCCAATCAGCTGATTTTGAGCAGTTATAACAGTACACGGTAAAGTGTTGGCGAATTTTTTAATGAACAATTGTTTCATTATCACTTTTTGCTCATAGTTTTGGTATAATAATGCGCTTTAGTTCAATAGGATTATGTGTTTTATAGAAGTGGTTGTTTTCTGTTTCAATCCTCTCACAATGTGTTGTAATTAGGTTTTTAAATTATTATAACCATATTTTTTTATCGAAGCATAGAATCTTTATTTAGGTGTAAATTACTTAATTCTAATTTTTAATAATATATCATATTTTAGAAATTATTATTTTTAGTGTAGGATAGCTTATTTGGTGCTAACTCCTCCACCTTTAAATTTGAACGTCCTCGTTCGACGCTCTTACAAAATTTGTTTATTACCAAATAAATTAATTCGCTTTCGCATTTTCTGAACAATTGATACTATTCAAATTATAATTACACAAATTTAGAATATCTTTATCAAAAAGTACAATTTTTATTTTTTAATAAATAGTTTAATTGTTTTATTTAATATATTTTAATAGTGGTTGCAATATTGCCTTTAGAGTTTTTATATATCATACGTATTAAACAATTATACTTAAAACTAAGTCATATCCGACTTTTTTATTTTTTTTTAAATTATTTTTGATAATTTACTACTTACTACATTGATTTATCGTATCATATTGGCTATTTCAATATTCTTCGAATTATTATCAATAACTTATTGGTTATTATTTTGTTAATTTTATTAGTTAATCTTTAATAATCGCTAAAGTCAGGATTTTCCGCTATTTATTTCCACGCTTTACATATAAAAACTAGTGATCGTTTTTTAATTATTTTTATTTATTTTGATGCTAAAGTGGTTTACTATACTTTTGTGTGTATATATGAATAAGTTGCAAATCTGTTGTTTGTAAATTTGTTGTTGCCGCAGCAAACGATCTAAAATAATAGGATTAGGTTTTTTCCCCAAATAATTATGAGCTTACTAAATTTCTGTATATGGAATGCTAACGGTGTTAACCAACACAAATTGGAGCTTATTAGATTTCTGTCTGAAAAAATATAGATATTATGCTAATATCAGAGACTCATCTAACAAACAAACACAATTTCAAATTAACGGGATTTAGACTGTATGTTACAAGTCACCCGAATGGAAAAGCGCATGGTGGAACGGCAGTGTTGGTTAGAAATCGCTACAACAATATCCTTAAAATCGGGGTTGTGATTTAAATCTAACGGCCCATCTTGTTTTAAAATTGCAGATAGTGAATTTAAAGACTATTTTGGAACGCCAAGCCATAGATTTCTAGCAGGTGGAGATTACAATGCAAAGCACTTGTACTTGGGGTCTTTTTAATCCGAAAAGACGATAACTGTACCAAAGCATTACGAACAACCACAACCTTGATATAATATCGCCTGGCAAGCCCACATATTGGCCCAGTGATCGCAAAAAAATTCCAGATTTACTTGATTTCGCTGTAATCAGAAATATAGATAGATCGCTTATGGCAGCTGATACATGTACTGACTTATCTTCTGATCATTCACCTGTACTAATAAAGTTATGTGAACAACCCATATTGAGCCAAAAGTGGGTCTAACATCTCACAAAACGAACTGGTTAAAATATAGAAAATATGTGAGTAGCCTCATTATTATTGATTTAAAAATAAATACAGAAAAAGATATTGATAAAAGTATAAGAGAATTTAATGATATAATAACTAATGCAGCTGTCAAAGCAACACCAAAGTGAAACAATAATCCGACTAGCTTTAAAAAACTTACTAATAATGAAATATAAAAGCTTGGAAATGAAAAAAGGCGAGCTAGACGTGAATTGCAGTGAAATCGCACCCCTTCTACTCAGCTTCAACTGAAATCTGCTGTACGAAAACTTAAAAAAGCACTTGAACGCTAGGAAGAGTACAACACTCAATATTATATAAAGGAACTGTGTCCAAATTCCAGCAAACGAAAATCCCTTTGGAAAGCCCAACAGCCAATGAAGCCTCCAGTCGACTCCAACATGCCTATTAGAGGCTTGTGTGGAAACTGGGCTCGAAGTGACGACGATAAGGCAAATTGTTTTGCAAATCACATAGAAAAGGTAATTTAATCTAATTGCCCAAAGAACAACTATAAGTTGCAAATCGTCCCCAATACCGCTAACGAGTCACTAAGATCTATTTAGACTTCATCTTCTGAAATTATTAAAATCATAAAAGAGCTTAATCCAAAAAAGTCGACAGGATATGATAATACATATTACTCCAAAAATGCTAATTGAATTACCAAATATTGCTTTAAAAGTGCTCTCTTTGCTCTTTAATGCAATTTTTAATTTCGGATACTATCCTAATTCTTGGAAAAAGTCGCAGATAATCATGATAGACAAATCAGTCTTCTACCCTGTCTTTCTAAAATATTTGTAAAAGTGATACAATCAAAGATGTCTCCTTTCCTCCACGAAAATAATGTAATACCAACGCACCAATTCGGTTTTCCTGCAAAACTTGCCACGGAAGAACAAGTAAATATAATAACAAGCGAAATCAGAAGGGCGTTCGAGAATAGAGACTACTGTTCTGCTATATTTCTAGACGTAGCTCAGGCGTTCGATAAAGTGTGGCATGAAGGGCTACGAAAAGATCCGGCGACTAACTGAAGGTTTCAAGACCGGAGCATACTCCTGTAGGACCTCAAGAGGTGATCTAGTATTTGATAAGGTTCTATCGAACGTACTGTGTGAAAGACTAAAGCCCACCGTCAACAAACTGTGTGGACCTTATGAGTGTGGCTTTAGACATGGAAAATCTACATCTGACCAGATCTTCACCATGCGCCAATTCTTGGAAAAGAATTTGTCGTTTTTAGAGCTGCTTTTGAGCAACACCAAAAGCTCTGTCAGGATCAGGAAGGAAGGAAGGAAGGAAGGTGATTCACTACCGTGTGTGGAAGTATGGAAAATAGATGAAATCGGTTCACAACCACAACAACTTCCCATATATCTCAATTTTGAATCCCATCTTATTCCTTCACTTTATAATGCATACATAAGGAACCAGTGAAGATAGCGAAATAAAACTTTGCACAAATACTGTATATAATCTGTGGGATCACTTGTGAAACAATTGTCGAAATCGGACTATAACTTTTCAATGCCCCGGATATCGAATATGAAGAACTCAGTGCCTTATGGTAAATTTTCGCCGAAAATATCGGGAAATCTCTCAGATATCTCAATTCAGAGTTAATCTTTTTCTTCTAATAGTATGTCTCTGTACCAGAAATGGTTAAAATCCTGTCATAACTTCCCCTAGCTCTCATATAGCTAATTCTAGGATTTTCAAAAATACGATGGGCTTACGATAGCTTATAAATCGGTTAATATGTGAAATATCTTAGCCAAATTAAGTGAGCATATAATCTTAGATATAATGTATGTTGGTGATGAAAATGAGTGGAATCGGTTCAGGAATTACCTCAGCCTATATACTATATATGATGATTTTCGTTTTTCTATTGGACTTTATGCCGAATATATGGGTCTTTGTGTTGTCGTAATTAAAATATAGCAATAAATTGCGAGAGTATAAAATGTCCGGTTGCACCAGAACTTAGCCTTTTCTTACTTGTTTTTTATTACAATTGTACCTAGTATACAATGATTAAATACTAACAACAATTCAATTCTAATAAGTTAAAAATAATTATTAAAAGCTAAATTCAGTTGCTGCTACAGTTACCTTGCTAAGTCTAAAGGCCTCTTATGTTTCAGACGGTTTTCTCGGAGTTTGGATACCCCTTCGTTTACATACTGTCTAAGCCTCAATTCGTGAGTCTTTGCAAGTTTGGTTATTTCGTTTACTACTGAATTCACACCAAGATCACGGTGGATGTCAGCAGATCTAAAATACCAAGGAGCATTAAATATATTTCTTAGTACCTTATTTTGGAAGCGCTGAATGCAGGCAACACGGTTTGACTTGAGCAACACAATATATATAAACAGCTTGTCTTCGATTGAAAGCGTGGATCTCCTACCGACTAGATGGTAAAACTTAGCAAATTTTAAATCAAGCTCGCCCATTTTTTTCTTGACATGCCCTTTCCAGTGAAGCTTAGCATCTAGGGTGATTCCTAGGTACTTAGCATTATTGTGATGTGGTATAGGAGTACCATTTATATAAATGGGATGGTATGATGTTTTTATTTTAAGTAAAGTCTATGTGCATTGATTTGGAATCTTTTAATTTAATGCGCCACTTGGAAGCCCATTTAGTAATTGCATCGACTGCTCTTTGCACTCGAAGGGTAGTTACTGCGGTTGACTCTCCTGCTGCTAACAGGGCTGTGTCATCTGCAAATGTCGCTGTCACATAACTTGTGTCAGTGGGGATATCACTTGTAAAAAGAAGGTAAAGCATTGGCCCCAACATGCTTCCCTGGGGAACACCCGTTTCTATCGGTTGCAAGTTTGATTATGCATCCTCTTGTTTTATGCGAAAGTATCAATCTTTTAGGTAGGAAGCAATTATTTCGCAATATTGTTTGGGTAACATGCATTCCAATTTCAACAGTAGATCAAAAGTCTGAGACACGTCTAAGAAAGCCGCCGAACAAACGTTCTTTTTATCCATAGATTTTCGATAGAGCTGGCAGCACCGATATTGGCCCATAAGATGTGACATCATGTAGTGGTTTGTAGAAGTTCCCGTAAGTGAGGAAAGTTTCTGACTGTCATTCACTTGGGAGTGGCCAGGAACGATTCTTTTACATGTGGCTCAAGCAGCTCACAACTTCCGGTCTTAGACCAAGTATCCTCTGGGTAGCCAACAGACATCCGTTTGGAGGCGAGCTAAAGTGAGAAGGCGAAACCCTGTTATGAGGTTGTGCGTAGGGTTTGGGATCCACCACATAAAAACACCCCCCAATGAAAAGGAAGAAACAGCCTCAGATGAGAGACCCCAATTTTGATGACGACCACTGCAAACGTTTAAAGGACAACGAATTAAGGCATGCACTTGGAATGTCCGGACCCTTAATTGGGAAGGTTCCTCTGCCTAGCTGGTTGATGTCCTCGTAAGAGTAAAGGCTGACATCACCGCAATCCAAGAAATGCGATGGACGGGACAAGGACGGAACTACAGCGGCCATATAAAGGACCGCAAATTCGGTGTGGGATTCGTGGTGGGAGAGAGACTCCGTCGTTGAGTCCTGGCATTCACTCCGGTGAATGAACGTCTAGCCACAATCCGCATCAAAGCGAGGTTCTTCAACATATCGCTGATTTGCGCACACGCCCCGACGGAAGAGAAGGACGAAGTGATCCAAGATACCTTCTTTAAGCGCCTAGAACGAACCTATGAGCGATGCCCCCGCCACGATGTCAAAATTGTGCTTGCCGATTTGAACGTAAGGGTGGGTAAAGAAGGTGTCTTTGGCACAACAGTCGGAAAATTCAGCCTCCATGAGGAAACATCGCCAAACGGTCTGAAGCTGATCGACTTCGCTGGGGCCCGAAATATGGTCGTCTGTAGTACTAGATTTCAGCATAAGAAAATCCATCAAACTACTTGGCTGTCCCCGGATCGAATCACTCGCAACCAGATCGATCATGTTGAGATAGATGGACGACATGTCTCCTGTGTTTTTGATGTGCGTACGCTTCGTTGTCCCAACATCGACTCGGACCACTATCTTGTAGCAGCTAAGATATGCAACCGCCTCTGTGTAGAAAAGCACACACGTCAACAAACACAAGGAAGGTTCGACATCGAGAAGCTGCAATCACAAACGAGAGCCGAACGATTTTCTATTCGACTTGCACTCCTGCTATCTGAGAGTACTTATCAGCATCTCGGTATAAGGGAACTGTGGGATGGCATATCAAATTCCTTACGTACAGCTGCAACCGAAGCCATTGGCTTTCGGAAAAGTCAAAAAAACAGATGGTATGATGAGGATTGTCGTCTCGCAGTGGAGAGAAAACAGACTGCCTACCTCACAATGTTGCGATCGACCGCAAAACGAGCGGGATGGGAAAGATACCGAGAGCTGAAGAGGGAAGCGAGACGCATTTGCAGACAAAAAAGAAAGAGGCCAAAATGCGTGAGTATGAAGAGCTTGAGAAGCTGGCCGACAGGGGTAATGCTCGAAAATTTTACGAAAAGATCCGGCGACTAACTGAAGGTTTCAAGACCGGAGCACACTCCTGTAGGACCCCCAGAGGTGATCTAGTTATTGATGACCAGAGTATACTGAGTTTGTGGAGGGAACACTTCTCAAGCCTGCAGAATGGCAGTGAAAGTACAACACCAGGAGATGGCGAACCCGATTCCCCAATCGACGATGATGGAGCAGATGTTCCATTGCCCGACCGTGAAGAAATTCGAATAGCAATTACCCGCTTGAAGAACAATAAGGCGGCGGGGGCCGATGGATTACCGGCCGAGCTATTCAAATACGGCGTCGAAGAGCTGATAAGGTGTTTGCATCAGCTTCTTTGCAGAATATGGTCGGAAGAAAGCATGCCTGATGATTGGAATCTCAGTGTACTCTGCCCAATACACAAAAAGGGAGACCCCACAATTTGCGCCAATTACCGTGGGATAAGTCTCCTCAACATCGCGTATAAGGTTCTGTCGAGGTACAATCTTCTATAAGAGTGTACAGCTACTGGCGTACGCCGATGATATCGATATCATTGGAAACAACACCCGCGCCGTTAGTTATGCTTTTTCCAGACTGGATAAGGAAGCGAAGCGTATGGGTCTGGTGGTGAACGAGGACAAGACGAAATATCTCCTAACGTCAAACAAACAGTCAGCGCATTCTTGGCTCCCACGTCACTGTTGACAGTCATAACTTTGAAGTTGTAGATAATTTCGTCTACCTGGGAACCAGCATTAACAGCAATAACAATGTCAGCCTGGAAATCCAACGCAGAATCACTCTTGCCTACAGGTGTTACTATGGACTAAGTAGGCAATTGAAAGGTAAAGTCCTCTCGCGACGAACAAAAACCAAACTCTACAAGTCTCTCATCATTCCCGTCCTACTTTACGGTGCAGAAGCGTGGACGATGTCAACATCCGATGAGACGGCACTAGGAGTTTTCGTGAGAAAGGTTTTGCGGAAGATTTATGGTCCCTTAAACGTTGGCAACGGCGAATACCGCAGACGATTGATCGATGAGATGTATGTGTTATTCGACGACATAGACATAGACATCGAATAAAAAGCGGCTACGCTGGCTAGGTCATGTTGTTCGAATGGATGAAAGTGCTCCAGCTCTGAAAGTATTCGATGCAGTACCCGCTGGTGGAAGCCGAGGAAGAGGGAGACCTCCACTCCGATGGAAGGACCAGGTGAAGAGGGACCTGGCTTCGCTTCGTATAACCAATTGGCGCCAAACTGCCAGAAGGAGGGATACGTGGCGCGCTGTTTTGGATTCGGCTATAACCGCGTAAGCGGTGTCTACGCCAGTCAAGAGGAAGAAGAAGGTATCATAATAACTTCAGATACTTTCCAAAGCGATGGAACGTATCTTAAGTATAATGCACTGTCTACAATGTTAAAAATTTTTTTTATATAATTCTTTGGTTGATTGCGTTATATTTCTCCGGTTATTAAATCAAACCCAGGAGCTTTTTTGAGCCTTGCGTTCCTGATAAGACTTTTAATTTCTTTTCTAGTAACTGAAGAAATGCTGACGAGTGGATCCAACCAATTATTTTTACAGTTTAGCTCATGTCCATCGTGTCCATGTGTTTCTCAAATGATTTGCAAATACAGCCTTTTGTGCATTCGTTTTGGCCCATTCAGTTTCGTTTAATTTTCATATTTTATTTGTTTATTAATATTCCTTGCAGCTTTTCAGAGCGAATAATCGGTAGTTTTATCAACAGTGAGTTTGGACAAATACGTTTTGAAGGAATAGTTTTTAAACAGTCTAATTTTTGTTCTTAGTTCCGCTGTACATCTATTAAGCTCAGTTTTGAGAGAAGCCGACCTAGTTTGCTGTCATCTTTGTCGAAGTTTGCGTTTTTTATGGATACCATCTAAGATGTATTTTGGGAATTTCTTTCCACTTAGATTCACGCGGATATTCGGTGTACTGTTCCACGCTGAATTTTGAATTACTTTTGTGAAAGATTCAACTTCACAATCTAAGTCAACATCTGTCGATATGCGCTTTAGCTTAAATCGACTTTATTCAGTATAGTCTTAAATTTATACCAATCAGCATGTTTATTAGATAAAGAAGACGTGCCGGACGAAATTGCTGGTTTTCCACATAGAGTTAGTAACACTGGTGAATGATCAGAGGCTTAAATATAGGTATCTTCAATACGTAAATTGATTTTCCATACTGTCGAAATAACATTGCATCCAATAACTTGCATAGTTTGCAGAACTTCTCTACCTTTGGTTGTAGTTAAACGAGATCCCCAATGAGTGTGTTTTCCATTAAAGTCACCACCCTTCTGTCGTATTTTTTTTAATAAATTCGTATAAATATCAGTTTTGATATTATGCCTGGGCGGGCTATATAGAGCAATTAAGTACAATGACTGACTGTGCATTCTTGCTGGAATTGCTGTAGCTTGAATTTCTTCAGTCTTAATCTGAGCTTCCTCGAAATGTTTAATAATACTTTTGATTAACACCGCGCTTCCTGCTTGTGCTGAGTTTGCGGGGTGTGGAGTGTGGTATAAGACATAATTTTAAAAATGAATGGTTCGTAAAATGTGGTTCGGACAACAAGCACAGATCAATTTTTCTGTCGTTTAGAATAACTTCCAATTCATTTTTACTTATGGAAAGACCATTGGCGTTCCAAAGCATTATTTTCGAAGAGTTACTGTTCATCAATAAATTGTATATGGTATTCAAGAGCGCTGAGCCGCTGATTTATGGACTTAAATAATTTGTTTTGTTCGTTTAGTTTATCCAGAATTTGGGATAACGGTCTACTTTTTTGAACTGTAGTTGTCTGACTTTGCTTATCCATTTGCGCAAATGTAAGTTTTGAAGTTGATGGGTGGGGTCTTACGACACAACCACGGGAGCTTGCAGGATGAGAATCGCCGCAGTTGTAACATTTGGCAGGATCATTTTCGGGTTTGGTGCATTCAGTTGTAAGATGTTTGCCTCCACATTTCACACATCTCGATGGCCTACCGCTGAAGTTTTTTGTATGTCCAAAAGCTTGAGAGTTTGTGCACTGAGGGATTAATTTAGAGGCTTTAATTTGCTCAACTTTGACAACAGTATTAATAATGCTTTTGATCTGATAAACTTTTCTCATGTCCTCGGCAGCATCGAATACTACTGAAAACATATCTAGCGGTTCTTTAATCTTTCACTTAGGTTTATTAATTGCATTTAACACATTAAAACGTTGATCTTTAAGGTCGTTTAAGATGGATTGGGTATCACATGGGTGGTGTAAATGTTTATACTCTCGCAACATGTTGCACAGAGTATCATAGTTATGTGAACAAATAACGGTTGTTTGTGTCACCAAGAAATAAAAGAGTTAGATATGGGGTTATATATATATACAGTGGAGTTTGTGTATAGTGAACCGCCGGTATAATAAACACCTCTATATAGTGAACGCCTAAAAATTTACATTGAGTACTCTAAATAGTGAACTATCGAAAACTCGAAATAGTGAACAGAGTGTTAAACGCAACGGCAAGCATAAACTGTTAAAAAAAACTTAAACAGAAATAAAGTCGGGTATTCCCCGAAATTGCTCATTTTATGTTTTTTACTGGAAAAGCTGCTGCTATGTATTTGGTGCCAGTCTTTATTTGTCTCTTGTAGGGTGCAAAGCGCTTCTGAGTGAATGTGTACTGTTGTATGTATTTTTAAAAGTTTTTTATGTGCTAATAAATTAAGTGTTATCATGCCTGTGAGGAAATTCCTTCCATTAAAGCAAAAACTTGAAATTGCTCAAAAACTCGAGAAAGGTGCTAGTGTTTCATCCTTAGCAAAGATTTATGGTGTGGCCAAATCAACAGTTTCGGGAATAAAAAAAATGCTCGTAGTATTATATCCCACCAGGCAGTCGGAGCATCTAAGCGGAAGACTCTTAGAAAAGGCGAGTATCCCCGCATGGAGAAGATGTTATACAAGTGGTTTATAGCTCAACGAAACAAAAATTGTCCAGTTACTGGGGAAATGCTTAAGAAAAAATGAAGCTGCACGCTGACTTTAAGGAAAAAGAAGGTAGCTTTCATGCCAACCCCGGTTGGTTATCTGGATTTAAAACTCGCTTTGGAATCCGACTTTTAAAATTGTGTGGCGAGAAACTTTCATCGGATATCCAGGCAACTGATCCCTTTAAGCATAAACTCAGAAACATTATTTACGAATTGAAGCTTTGCGAGGACCAAGTATATAACGCAGACGAGACCAGCTTGTTTTGGAAAATGCTTCCTGATAGAACGTATGTCAGTCAAACAGAAAAAGCAGCTCCGGGAAGAAAAGCAGAAAAGGCCAGAATTACTTTTCTTGCATGTACAAATGCAACTGGTCAGCATAAAGTCAAACCGTTAATAATTGGGCATGCCAAGAAGCCGCGCTCTTTTAAGGCTTATGACATCCCGGTAGACTATAGGAACTCTAAGAATGCATGAATGACTGCCATTTTTGCAGAGTATTTATTCGTTTTTAATTGATATTAGGTTCATGAGTATTTACTACAGAAAGGATTACCAGCCTCCTTTTGCTTTATAACGCCCCTTGCCATCCTCCAGAAGATGAACTTAAAACTGCTGATGGATCCATATTCATGATTTATATGCCTCCAAATGTAACGCCTTTAATTCAGCCTATGGATCAAAATGTGATTTGCTTAACTAAGCTGTATTACAAAAAGCATCCCCTGCTTTTAGCTGTAGGAAAGGATGACATCACACAATTTCTAAAACATTTAACTTTAAAGGATGCTGTATCATTTTTAATGCTTGCTTGGTATCAGCTGCAGGCAAATGTAATAGTAAAATGTTGGAAGCCTTTATTAGAATTCTTAAATACTACAGAAGCAAATGAAAGCGAGGATGAATACGATGATATTCCTTTGAGCTTACTTCGTCAAAAAATATTGCAGGAAAAATGGAAAGAAGTTCATGATATACACGGTCTGATGCAAGTTGTATTACCGGAGGTAATTTTATTCACCCTCTTGACAAGCACCTGTTAATTAAGTTTTTATGTGAACATTATTTGCTTTAGGAAATCTACACTGAACAAGATATTGAGAAGTGGAATTCAATCCAAGTTGACGAAGAAATTGATTAAGATAATTATGCCATGGATACTGAAGTATCTGGTGATGACAGCCAAGGCGAAGGACAGATCGGAAATTTAATAAAAGCTACTAAAGCCATTAAAAGCTTCGATATAGCTATTGCATGAGCTGAAGCTAACACCACTGACTATGCTGGCATACTAGTACTGAAAAGTCTACGCGAAAAAGCGGTCCAAAAGTCAAATTCCGAAATCAAAAAACAAACATCTATTCGTCAATTCTTTCAATAATATGTATGTATTTTTCAAAAAATTACTTTATACATATAACCTGTTTTGTTTACACAAACAAACATGAATTTAAAGCTAATAAACCAAGTTAAAAAAAAAATGTTAACCTTAATATAGTGAACAACCTCGATACTGCGAACAGGCCTTGCAGAAATTAGTTTACTATATCCAGACTCCACTGTAAATAATCAGGATGTCGAGTGGATTTGAAATCCGGATTTCTGTCCGTCCGTCTGTCGTCTGTCTGTCCGTCTGTCCGTGAAAGCGATAACTTTAGTAAAAATTAAGATATCTTAATGAAACTTGGAACACATATTCCTTGGCACCCTGAGGTTGCTTTCGAAAATGGACAAAATCGGTCCACTGCCACGCCCACAAAATGGCGGAAACTGAAAACCTATACAGTGTCATAACTAAGCCATACATAACGTTATTAGAATAAAATTTGGAACACAGGATCGCATTAGGGAGGGGCACATTTGGATGTAATTTTTTTGAAGAAATGGGCGTGGCCCCGCCCTCAAATAGGTTTTTTGTATTTATCTCGCAAATCAATAAAGCTATGTATATAAACCAAACTTTCTGCAGTCGGTTCTTTTAGCTACTTCTTAATGCAGTCCAAAAATGAAAGAAATCGGATAATAACCACGCCCACCTCCCATACAAAAGTTAGTTTGAAAATTACTAAAAGTGGGAAAAACGTCGCTAAGGAAAAACGTCAGAAACACTAAATTTCACATATGCAATGGCAGATAGAAGCTGCACTCATATTTTTTTACAAAATGAAAAATGGGCGTGGCATCGCTCACTTATGAGTCAAAAACCATATCTAAGGAACACTCGACCGATGTCAATGAAACTTGATTTGTAATAGTTTCCTTACATCCCAATTATATGTTGTGAAAATAGGCGTAATCGGTTCACAACCACGCCTACTTCCTATATACCAGAACTTTGTGGACGATCTGAATCGTTTACTTTACAATATTTAAAGTAAGCACTAGTGAAGATATCGGTGCAGAACTTTGCACAAATACTATGTTTATAGTGTGGTAGCCCCATTCTAAAAATTGCCGAAATCGGACCATAGGTTTTCAAGGCCCCATATATCGAACATGAGAACCTCGGTGCTTCTAACCTAATATTATGGTTTCCAACTTTCAATGGACTTTATACAATATATATGACGAATATGTGGGTCAAATTGTGTAGTATATAATATTAATATATTTAAATAAATTGCGAGAGTATAAAATGTTCGGTTACACCCGAACTTAGCCCTTCCTTACTTGTTTATCATTACCTTTATTGCCCTGTTATGTTTGCTCTCGTAGCTAAACCAAGGTATATTTTCGTTTGACAAGAATTTTGTTGTTGTGCGATAAACAGTAGCATCAAATGTATTTAGTTTGAAGGCACCGTTACTCAAAAGCCTTATTAGAAATTTGTTTTTTGTTAGAGCGGTAATATTCGAATGTAATTTATTAAAATCTTTAACAACGTTTATTATAATTGGTGGTGGTCGATGAATTTTGGCATCATTAATCCTTTTCTTTTTTTGTTTTTCAAAGGGCTATTAATGGTTGGGGAACTATCAGCTTTACGTTTTTTTGAAAAGCGAACACTTACACTTGATGGTTTTGGTGCTTTACTAACTTGCTTTTAATGGCTTTCAGTTCTGCGATTACACATCGCTTCTAAAGTTTTAAGCCTTTCATTTACAAGAGACTTAGCCTTTTGTAATTCTCTAATTTTATTTACTTTAAACTCATGTAGAGGTTCAGCCATTTTTTGTTTTTAGCGATTTCTATACTGTGTGTTAGCAACCTGTCGTTTGCTCGGTAATTTTGTTTTCTTTTTTATCTGAAACCACAGAAGTGATTATATATTCAATTTGCGCCAGGACTCTGTGATTATCTTTAATGCACAAAAGTGCGGTTTCGCATTCAGTTTAACGATGTAATTTAGACTTTTCCACGGCACCGAAAATTGCACTTGAGTTCACTTCAACTGTATTTTCGCGAATAAAGTTTGAATAAAAAAATAACTAAAATGAAGAAATGAGCACAAAAATTCATGTTTTATGGAAAAATGGAAATCATTCTTAAAATGTAAGGTTCCAGAGTTCGCACTGGGTATCTTTTCCTTCGTGTTCACCTACACAGTCACAATTCCTCTTGTGCCGACCACTGATTAGAAGCAAATTTACTCCGCACCTTTGTGGTTCCTCGTGATATCCTCTCTTTGGGTTTTGGTACTGCGATGTATTATATTGCCTGTTATGATTGTATTGCGGAACGTTGAATTGTGAGTTTACATTGTTACATTACATTATCGTATTTGCGATAGCGTAAACAGTTTCTAAGTCTTTAGGATTGTGGCTATAGAGAATGCCGCTGATATATTTGTTATTCAGACTGAGGATGAATGTCCTTACAATTTCCTGTTCACATTTTCTTTCATTGCTGATGGATTTAGTGAGTTATCCATCTCAACTTAAGTGAGTGATAGATGAAGTGACTTGCTGGGTTCGAAACTGGTAACCGCATAAGTATAACGGTTAATATATATATATATATATATTAGGTTGCCAAATATCACCCTTCCGTTTTTTTGCTCTTTATTCAATGTTTCATAAAAAGTGTTACAGTGATCGGATTTAGTTCAAATATGCGCCGTCTTGTTCGATAATCTGTTTCCATCTAGACGGCAACTTCATAATACCCCCTCGTAGAAGCCCCCTTCCTTATTTGCGAAGAACTCGGACAGCCACTTTTCACAAGCCTCTTTTGAGTTCAACTTTACACCACCAAGGGCGTTCGCCATGGACCAGAACAGGTGGTAATCACTTGGCGCTATGTCCGGGCTATATGGTGGATGCGATAAAATCTTGACCACGGTTTTCACCACCAGAAACCTTAAATTTCATTATAAAGATGGTACAGAAGAGCTGCACTCAAAATGGTAAACATAATTTTAAATGGGCGTGGTTCCGCCCTCTTAAGCTCAATCTACATAGCTCGCGTATGCGAATGCGAAAGCGAAAAAATGCGCTTGACTGCGTATATATCGAGCAACTCCATAAATTCGTTTTTGAATGCGTTGACAGCTGTGTACACATACACACTTTTTATTTGCGAGTTTGAAATCGACCTAAATAATATGGACGGCGATTTTAAATTTTTATTGATTTTTATAATCAGTGTACATAGAAAAACTCGAATTAAGCAACGGAAGGATAATTTAAACTGTCAGCCTTTAAATATTTGATTAATAAATTAATAAATATTATATTTTCCAAAATAATTATATTGTGTCGAAGAAAATGAGCTTAAATAATTAAAACATAAGGTTGCTGTGTTAACGCATGAAAGTTGAAAATTTTCAACTTCTGTGCGTCTTCGAATCCGAGTTCGAATTTCGGAGCGTTGGTTGCGAAAACATGCGAAAGCTATGTAGCTCATCTCATAAGAACATGTGTATTCAACTCAACTGTCAAACGTTCGCATTCGCATTCGCGAGCTATGTAGTAGCTGCTTAATGGGTTAAAAACATTTCTCTCCGAAACTACTCGACCAATTTCAATGAAATTCGGTTCATAATATCTGTTTGGCGTTCCAATGATATGCTGTGAAAATAGTTCTAATCAGTTCACAACCACGCCACTTTCGTAATAGATGCCGAACGATTAGAATTTTTGTTTTAAAATCTTTATTGTTTAACTTTACAATTCGGTTGGTTCTTAAGAACTAACTACATTCTTTAAAAACTACTTATATTTATATGGTTCTTAAATTTTCAAATGCAGACTCAGCACAACATCAGTTGAACTCATTCATACATACATATGTTTGTGAAATCAATTAAGTCAACGAAATCGATCGTTGCACCAAAATTATTAAAATAAACAAAAACGGAAGTATTGAATTACTATTGCAGAGTTCAATGAATTTTTTTTTTGTTGTTATATACAAAGCAAAATTAATTAGGTGACATTGTTGCTGTGCAAGCAAACAATTGAGTTTGTTAGTTCGAAAATCAAAAAATTTGATTGGTCTGCAGTTTTATTGCGTAAACAACTAAAACTGTTTGTTTGTCATTTGCCCCAATTTATTGGAAGCGAGTTTAACGACTCATTGGAATGAGAAGTGGACGTAACTCGCCTACTTCCCATATACCAGAACTTTGAAGTCGATCTGAATTGTTTACTTTACAATATACATACTAGCATACCGCTCCGGCTTCGCACGGTTTTAAACAAACCTTTCAAAAGTTATAAGTTTTTACACACTTATACACACTCTCCCATACAAATGTATGTACTTTCCCGTTTCTTGCGTGGGTTCATTCGAACATGAAATTATATTTATAAGGCTTTGGGAAAGCTCAGAGTTCGACGCCCTAGTGCGAGCTTGAATATTTCTAATATTTTGTTTTTCAAGCCGCTGCACACGCTCCGTACTCGACTCTCAAGCGCGTACTTGGGAGGTTTTGAAATTTTGTTCAGTAAGCAGCTGTTACACTTCAAATTTATTTAGCAAAGTTGTTTCTAATAGTATTCTTTCAGAACTTGCGTAAGTAATCTATACTAATATTATAAAGAGGAAGAGTTTGTTTTTTTGTTTGTTTGTCTCGAATAGGCTCCGAAACTACTGAACCGATTTGAAAAATTCTTTCACCGTTGGAAAGCTATACTATCCGTGAGTGACATAGGCTATATTTAGTTAAAAAAAAATAGGGTTCCTTACCAAAACTCCGATAATGTAAAAAAATACCAAAAAATTATAAACAAAGTGATGTACTACAATTTTATAGAACTTATCATTATCTACAAAAAACATTTCGACATCATATCTCTAACTATTATAGTTCTGTCACAATAAGCGATTTTCTATAAAAAAAAAATTAAAATACCACTATTTGAAAAGGCTCTTTATTTGTACCTTAGTATTAATCCTTATTGAAATAAATGATTTATTATATAAGATCGCTTCAAAACCTTTATATAACTTTTTGAATTATTAGATTATGACATTCCATTCAAAAGATATCACGGGTTAAAAATTTTGAAAAGCCGCTCGGCGGCTAACTATGCGTTGTAGAGTTGTAGGCGTCACTCGGGCACGGAGGTACGGGAGGGGAGTTAAGATCACTCGCGCGGTCGGCTCCCTACTGAATGGTCCTGTGCGGAGTTAAAAAAAATTGTCGCTTGATAATAATCCATATTATTATTATTATTATTATTATTATTATTAATTATTAATTATTAATCCATATTAATATTATAAATGCGAAAGTAACTCTGTCTGTCTGTTACTCTTTCACGCCTAAACAACTGAACGGATTTTGATGAAATTTGGTATGGTAATAGATGATTACCTAGAAATGGTCATAGGCTATAAATAATCACGCCATCGTTCTTAGGGGGTAGGTGGTAGGCAGATAACTAAATTGAGTTAGTGATTTTTAGTCGTTTTTCTTGGGACTTTTGCTCTTTCACGTCAGCTGAACGGATTTTGATAAAAGTTTGTAAGGTAATAGATGGTTACCTAAAAATGGATATAAGATCAAAATGATGACGTCATCGTACTTAGGGGTTAGGAAGTAGGCAGAAAACTGAATTGAGTTTGTGATTTTTTTTTATGGTTTTTGCTGGGAGTTTTCTCTATCATGTTCCGGACGAAGTCGCGGGTAAAAGCTAGTAATATTATAAATGCGAAAGTAACTCTGTCTGTCTGTTACTCTCTCACGCCTAAACTGCTGAACGGATTTTGATGAAATTTGGTATGGTAATAGATGATTACCTAGAAATGGTCATAGGCTATAAATAATCACACCATCGTTCTTAGGGGGTAGGTGGTAGGCAGATAACTAAATTGAGTTAGTGATTTTTAGTCGTTTTTGTTGGGACTTTTGCTCTTTCATGTCTAAACGGCTGAACGGATTTTGATGAAATTTAGTAACGTAATAGATGGTTACCTAAAAACGGATATAAGATCAAAAAGATCACGTCATCGTACTTAGAGGGTAGGAAGTAGGCAGAAAACTGAATTGAGTTAGTGATTTTCTATGGTTTTTGCTGGGAGTTTTGCTCTATCATGCCTAAACGGCTGAACGGATTTTGATGAAATTTGTTAGGAGATATTAATAATTAACATTTAGTTTTACTTCTAATTTACAGTTACATAAATATAATATAAACATGAATTGCTGTTCGTTAGTCTCGCAAAAAGTCGAGAACGGCTAAACCGATCTGGCTAATTTTAGTCTTGAAATATTCGGCCAGAAAAAGATTAGAGAGTGAGTAAATATGGAAGAATTGCGAGGAAGATAATAATAAGAGAATTTTATTCGAGTTGACAAGAAAAATATAAAAAGAGAAAACAAAAAAATAATATTTTGAAGGTTGTCATTGTTGCTTTGTTAAAATATTTTTGTTATTGTTCAATTGTATAAGGTTGTGTCGATACCCCAAAACAATTTGTAACAAATAAGGAAAGGCTAAGTTCGGGTCCAACCGAACATTTTATACTCTCGCAATTTATTGATGTAATTTTATAAACATAACACACAATTTGACCTATATATTCGGCGTAAAGTCCAATAGAAAATCATCATATATAGTATGATGTAATTCCAGAACCAATTTCACTAATTTTCGGGAATAGGGGCATCTGGCACCTGTTAGTAGGCAAACAAACGGCACATTCGGCCTTGAAATTACTCCTAAATTGCAAATGAACGAAACACCAGTCGGCAGAATCGCCAAAAATAGCGCTATAACGAAGATTTTCCAAATATTCAAGAAGTCGCTGGAGGTACTGCACAGGGCTTTAAAAGATCTTGATTGTCGATGAACGTTTATGGTGATTTACGCCAGACTCTTCCAATTATTCCTGGATCAACTGTTACTGACGGGCTAATCGCATGCGTAAAATTATTTAATTTGGGGTGACACATAAAGAATCGCCAATTAACAACTAACATATGAGTGTTTTTGCAACAATATCAAATTGCGATTGTAGAATCAGTTGGAAATGGTAGGGTCGCAGTTGACACCTCGATAGATTAATAGCATTTCCAACAGATTTCTGTCACTTCATTGACTCGAAAGAGAAGTTTTCCTGACATGAAACCTCAATATGATAACCATAAATGACTGATTGATTGACCTATAAAATTGGTGGTAAAAAAATATATCGATGATCTTAATGCGACAATTTAGAATTTCGGTCCAAGAGAGTTGACACAGCTACAAACCAGGATGACGTACTCAATTATCCCAAACTATTTAAAATTGCCTGAACTATCAACACTCACTTTGCAATTAAAAGTAGTG
Source organism: Zeugodacus cucurbitae (assembly GCF_028554725.1). Lineage (NCBI taxonomy): Eukaryota > Metazoa > Arthropoda > Insecta > Diptera > Tephritidae > Zeugodacus > Zeugodacus cucurbitae. The sequence continues at coordinate 39,321,726 of NC_071668.1, forward strand.
TGAGTTGTCATCATGCTGCGTAACATAAATCGACCTCGAGTAATCAATATCGTCGCCGAAGCCAAGATTGGACCAACTTAATTTAATGTATACCTTGCCGCAAAAACGTGTGGCCGGGTCTGCTAGTATAATATAAAAATGAATTGCTGTTCGTTTGTGCCGCAAAAGAATGAGAACGGCCAAACCGATCTGGCTAATTTTAGTCTTAAAATATTCGTGGAAGGCCAGAAAAAGATTAGAAAGTGGGTAAATATGGAAAAATTGCGAGGAAGATAATAATAAGAGAATTTTATTTGTGTTGACAAGAAAAATATAAAAAGAGAAAACAAAAAAATAATATTTTGAAGGTTGTCATTGTTGCTTTGTTAAAATATTTTTGTTATTGTTCAATTGTATAAGGTTGTGTCGATACCCCAAAACAATTTGTAACAAATAAGGAAAGGCTAAGTTCGAGTCCAACCGAACATTTTATACTCTCGCAATTTATTGATGTAATTTTATTAACATAACACATAATTTGACCTATATATTCGGCATAAAGTCCAACAGAAAATCATCATATATAGTATATGAGGGCTGATGTAATTCCAGAACCAATTTCACTAATTTTCACCACCAAGGTTAACGGGAATAGGGGCAACTTGGCACCTGCCTACGGCAAACAAACGGCACATTTGGCCTTGAAATTACTCCTAAATTGCAAATGAACGAAACACCAGTTGGCAAAATCGCCAAAAATAGCGCTATAACGAAGATTTCCAAATATTCAAGAACTCGCTGGAGGTACTGCACAGGACTTTAAAAGATCTTGATTGTCAATGAACGTTTTTGGTGAAGCCAGGATTCTGTTAGCAGGTGATTTACGCCAGACTCTTCCAATTATTCCTGGATCAACTGTTACTGACGGGCTAAACGCATGCCTAAAATCATTTAATTTGTGCCGACACATAAAGAATCGCCAATTTACAACTAACATATGAGTGTTTTTGCAACAATATCAAATTACGATTGTAGAATCAGTTGGAAATGGTAGGGACGCAGTTGACACCTCGATGGATTAATAGCATTTCCAACAGATTTCCGTCACTTCATTGACTCGAAAGAGAAGTTTTCCTGACACGAAACCTCAATATGATAACCATAAATGACTGATTGAATGACCTATATTGGTGGTAAAAAAATATATCGATGATCTTAATGCGACAATTTAGAATTTCGGTCCAGGAGAGTTGACACAGCTACAAACCAGGATGACGTAGCCAATTATCCCAAACTATTTAAAATTGCCTGTACTTTGCAATTACAAGTAGTGTGAGTTGTAATCATGCTGCGTAACATAAATCAACCTCCAGTAATCAATATCGTCGCCGAAGGCAAGATTGGACCAACTTAATGTAATGTATACCTTAGCCACAAAAACGTGTGGCCGGGTCTGCTAGTATTTGATAAACATAAGCAAACAAATAAATGTTACTCAATTTGCAGTTTTAATATTTTTAATGCAATTTTTTATACATTTTATGATGCCTTCGATGCATCGATGTTTTTATTTGATGCATCGCATATTATCGATGTCAAGTTTCGATGCATCATATCGAATAAAACAGTTTGATTCATATTTGCCTGAATCAAGCATTCCTCACGATAATAATATTAACAGCCCTATTCTGTGCATTTGACAAAATAACAAAATAATTGAAAATGTTTTCATATTTTTATCAAGTAAGAAAATTTTTGGTATTCTGTGACAATTTTGATAAAGTAAAAAGCTTCAGTAGGCATAGCTTTTCCCCACACGTGTGGGAAACAAAATAATGTAAACAGAAACAGCTGATTTCTGTCCAATTATATTGAATGGAATTGAAAAATGTATTTGAATTATTCTATAACGTACGTTTTCACATGCTTTTCAAGATTTGTTGCAAAATAGTTAATAAGTTAACTCCAATTTCAGAATAATAAAATATACCATGCTCCGAATCTGGCCCAATTTTTCATGCAAAAGGTCGTTATTTGTATGAGTGTTTGTTTTAACTGAGCCTTCTTCATTGTGGCTTCGTTGATAAGTTTGGTTTGATTGACCGGTTATCAGCCTTTTTTCCGATTCTGATGTCGAGATATCGACTGAAGCCTCCCAGCCTCCTAGATGATAAGGTTATACCTCGCGTAAATTAGGTTGATTGATAATCGGATGGCAGAGGCTATTCGCTTTTCCATCCCAGATCCCTCCATGCTTTTGCTCCTCCGCAAAGCCATAGAATACTACATAATATAATACATATACATATGTACAAGTTAATACCACCATCAATATATTGTAATAGACAAATGTGTCCAATGCCATTGGCACATTGACTATTAAGGATCGATGGTCACGGGTGTTGCACACATGTTACCATTAAACATTATAAGATAAACCTTTTCAAGTAGACATTTGTCACACACATTAGAATGTAAAAAAACCTTAACAGCGGTGCGTCTCAAGTGGAACATATGTTTATAAGAATATTAATAATGAAAGAATGTTTGTGTTTAGTCTTAAGGATTAGAATATGTATCAAAAGATGGTAAAATAAAGAATAGTCAGTCAGTCCTTTGCCTGATTCTACTACACGACATCCCGGTCGATTTCGGGAAGTTAATTCGTAATTATGCCAAGAGACTTCCTCGAACAAAGCTCGATTGTTTAATTTACATATGTCCCTTATACTGTATTTAAAAATATAATATTTGGAATGTAATTTTGATTTAGTTGGCTGTTATGTTTAGCTTCAGATAATTTATTAAAATCTTTAACAACGTTTATTATAATTGGTGGTGGTCGATGAATTTTGGCATCATTAATCCTTTTCTTTTTTTGTTTTTCAAAGGGCTATTAATGGTTGGGGAACTATCAGCTTTACGTTTTTTTGAAAAGCGAACACTTACACTTGATGGTTTTGGTGCTTTACTAACTTGCTTTTAATGGCTTTCAGTTCTGCGATTACACATCGCTTCTAAAGTTTTAAGCCTTTCATTTACAAGAGACTTAGCCTTTTGTAATTCTCTAATTTTATTTACTTTAAACTCATGTAGAGGTTCAGCCATTTTTTGTTTTTAGCGATTTCTATACTGTGTGTTAGCAACCTGTCGTTTGCTCGGTAATTTTGTTTTCTTTTTTATCTGAAACCACAGAAGTGATTATATATTCAATTTGCGCCAGGACTCTGTGATTATCTTTAATGCACAAAAGTGCGGTTTCGCATTCAGTTTAACGATGTAATTTAGACTTTTCCACGGCACCGAAAATTGCACTTGAGTTCACTTCAACTGTATTTTCGCGAATAAAGTTTGAATAAAAAAATAACTAAAATGAAGAAATGAGCACAAAAATTCATGTTTTATGGAAAAATGGAAATCATTCTTAAAATGTAAGGTTCCAGAGTTCGCACTGGGTATCTTTTCCTTCGTGTTCACCTACACAGTCACAATTCCTCTTGTGCCGACCACTGATTAGAAGCAAATTTACTCCGCACCTTTGTGGTTCCTCGTGATATCCTCTCTTTGGGTTTTGGTACTGCGATGTATTATATTGCCTGTTATGATTGTATTGCGGAACGTTGAATTGTGAGTTTACATTGTTACATTACATTATCGTATTTGCGATAGCGTAAACAGTTTCTAAGTCTTTAGGATTGTGGCTATAGAGAATGCCGCTGATACATTTGTTATTCAGACTGAGGATGAATGTCCTTACAATTTCCTGTTCACATTTTCTTTCATTGCTGATGGATTTAGTGAGTTATCCATCTCAACTTAAGTGAGTGATAGATGAAGTGACTTGCTGGGTTCGAAACTGGTAACCGCATAAGTATAACGGTTAATATATATATATATATATATTAGGTTGCCAAATATCACCCTTCCGTTTTTTTGCTCTTTATTCAATGTTTCATAAAAAGTGTTACAGTGATCGGATTTAGTTCAAATATGCGCCGTCTTGTTCGATAATCTGTTTCCATCTAGACGGCAACTTCATAATACCCCCTCGTAGAAGCCCCCTTCCTTATTTGCGAAGAACTCGGACAGCCACTTTTCACAAGCCTCTTTTGAGTTCAACTTTACACCACCAAGGGCGTTCGCCATGGACCAGAACAGGTGGTAATCACTTGGCGCTATGTCCGGGCTATATGGTGGATGCGATAAAATCTTGACCACGGTTTTCACCACCAGAAACCTTAAATTTCATTATAAAGATGGTACAGAAGAGCTGCACTCAAAATGGTAAACATAATTTTAAATGGGCGTGGTTCCGCCCTCTTAAGCTCAATCTACATAGCTCGCGTATGCGAATGCGAAAGCGAAAAAATGCGCTTGACTGCGTATATATCGAGCAACTCCATAAATTCGTTTTTGAATGCGTTGACAGCTGTGTACACATCTTCTTCTTCTTAACTGGCGTAGAAACCGCTTACGCGGTTATAGCCGAGTCCACAACAGTGCGCCACGCATCTCTCCTTTTGGCGGTTTGGCGCCAATTGGTAATACCAAGTGAAGACAGGTCCTTCTCCACCTGGTCCTTCCACCGGAGTGGAGGTCTCCCTCTTCCTCGGCTTCCACCAGCGGGTACTGCATCGAAAACTTTCAGAGCTGGGGCACTTTCATCCATTCGAACAACATGACCCAGCCAGCGTAGCCGCTGTCTTTTTATTCGCTGGACTATGTCTATGTCGTCGAACAACACATACAGCTCATCATTCCATCTTCTGCGGTATTCGCCGTTGCCAATGTTTAAGGGACCGTAAATCTTCCGCAAAACCTTTCTCTCGAAAACTCCTAGTGCCGTCTCATCGGATGTTGACACCGTCCACGCTTCTGCACCATAAAGTAGGACGGGAATGATGAGGGACTTGTAGAGTTTAGTTTTTGTTCGTCGAGAGAGGACTTTACTTTTCAATTGCCTACTCAGTCCATAGTAGCACCTGTTGGCAAGAGTGATTCTGCGTTGGATTTCAAGGCTGACATTATTATCGGTGTTAATGTTGGTTCCTAGGTATACGAAATTATCTACAACTTCAAAGTTATGACTGTCAACAGTGACGTGGGAGCCAAGACGCGAATGCGCTGACTGTTTGTTTGATGACAGGAGATATTTCGTCTTGTCCTCGTTCACCACCAGACCCATTCGCTTCGCTTCCTTATCCAGGCGGGAAAAAGCAGAACTAACGGCGCGGGTGTTGTTTCCGATGATATCAATATCATCGGCGTACGCCAGGAGCTGTACACTCTTGTAGAAGATTGTACCTTCTCTATTTAGCTCTGCAGCTCTTATAATTTTCTCCAGCATCAAGTTAAAGAAGTCGCACGATAGCGAGTCACCTTGTCTGAAACCTCGTTTGGTATCGAACGGCTCGGAGATGTCCTTCCCGATCCTGACGGAGCTTTTGGTGTTGCTCAACGTCAACTTACACAGCCGTATTAGTTTTGCGGGGATACCAAATTCAGACATCGCGGCATAAAGGCAGCTCCTTTTCGTGCTGTCGAAAGCAGCTTTAAAGTCGACAAATAGATGGTGTGTGTCGATCCTTTTTTCACGGGTCTTCTCCAAGATTTGGCGCATGGTGAATATCTGGTCAGTTGTTGATTTTCCAGGTCTAAAGCCACACTGATAAGGTCCAATCAGTTTGTTGACGGTGGGCTTTAGTCTTTCACACAGTACGCTCGATAGAACCTTATAAGCGATGTTAAGGAGGCTTATCCCACGATAGTTGGCGCAGATTGTGGGGTCTCCCTTTTTGTGGATTGGGCAGAGTACACTGAGATTCCAATCGTCGGGCATGCTTTCTTCCGACCATATTTCGCAAAGAAGCTGATGCATGCACCTTATCAGCTCTTCGCCGCCGTATTTGAATAGCTCGGCCGGCAATCCATCGGCCCCCGCCGCCTTGTTGTTCTTCAAGCGGGTAATTGCTATTCTAATTTCTTCACGGTCGGGCAATGGAACATCTGTTCCATCGTCGTCGATTGGGGAATCGGGTTCGCCATCTCCTGGTGTTGTACTTTCACTGCCATTCAGCAGGCTGGAGAAGTGTTCCCTCCACAAACACAGTATACTCTGGTCATCAACCACTAGATCACCGCTGGGGGTCCTACAGGAGTGTGCTCCGGTCTTGAAACCTTCAGTTAGTCGCCGGATCTTTTCGTAAAATTTTCGAGCATTACCCCTGTCGGCCAGCTTGTCAAGCTCGTCATACTCACGCATTTCTGCCTCTTTCTTTCTTTTTCTGCAAATGCGTCTCGCTTCCCTCTTCAGCTCTCGGTATCTTTCCCATCCCGCTCGTGTTGCGGTCGATCGCAACATTGCGAGGTAGGCAGTCTGTTTTCTCTCCACTGCGAGACGACAATCCTCATCATACCAGCTGTTTTTTTGGCTTTTCCGAAAGCCAATGGTTTCGGTTGCAGCTGTACGTAAGGAGTTTGATATGCCGTCCCACAGCTCCCTTATACCGAGATGCTGATGAGTGCTCTCAGAGAGCAGGAGTGCAAGTCGAGTAGAAAATCGTTCGGTTGTCGGTTGTGATTGCAGCTTCTCGATGTCGAACCTTCCTTGTGTTTGTTGACGTGTGCGCTTTTCTACACAGAGGCGGGTGCGTATCTTAGCTGCTACAAGATAGTGGTCCGAGTCGATGTTGGGACCACGAAGCGTACGCACATCAAAAACACTGGAGACATGTCGTCCATCTATCACAACATGATCGATCTGGTTGCGAGTGATTCGATCCGGGGACAGCCAAGTAGCTTGATGGATTTTCTTATGCTGGAATCTAGTGCTACAGATGACCATATTTCGGGCCCCGGCGAAGTCGATCAGCCTCAGACCGTTTGGTGATGTTTCGTCATGGAGGCTGAATTTTCCGACTGTTGTGCCAAAGACACCTTCTTTACCCACCCTAGCGTTGAAATCGCCAAGCACGATTTTGACATCGTGGCGGGGGCAGCGCTCATAGGTACGTTCTAGGCGCTCATAGAAGGTATCTTTGGTCACATCGTCCTTCTCTTCCGTCGGGGCGTGGGCGCAAATCAGCGATATGTTGAAGAACCTCGCTTTGATGCGGATTGTGGCTAGACGTTCATCCACCGGAGTGAATGCCAGGACTCGACGACGGAGTCTCTCTCCCACCACGAATCCCACACCGAATTTGCGCTCCTTTATATGGCCGCTGTAGTAGATGTCACAAGGACCCACCTTCTTCCGTCCTTGTCCCGTCCATCGCATTTCTTGGATTGCGGTGATGTCAGCCTTTACTCTTACGAGGACATCAACCAGCTGGGCAGAGGCACCTTCCCAATTAAGGGTCCGGACATTCCAGGTGCATGCCCTTAAATCATAGTCCTTTATACGTTTGCCGTGGTCGTCATCAAAAGGGGGGTTTCTCATCCGAGGCCTGTGTTTCTTATTCACTGGTTATTCGTTTTTATGTGGTGGGTCCCAAGCCCTACGCACAACCGCATAAGCGGGATTCGCCTTCTCACTTTAGCTCGCTTCCAGACGGATGTCTGTTGGCTACCCAGAGGATACTTGGTCTAAGACCGGAAGTTGTGAGCTGCTTGAGCCACATGTAAAAGAATCGTTCCTGGCCACTCCCAAGTGAATGGCAGTCAGAAACTTTCCTCACTTACGTGAACTTCTACATATGACTCCATCGAGTTTGAAATCGACCTAAATAATATGGACGGCGATTTTAAATTTTTATTGATTTTTATAATCAGTGTACATAGAAAAACTCGAATTAAGCAACGGAAGGATAATTTAAACTGTCAGCCTTTAAATATTTGATTAATAAATTAATAAATATTATATTTTCCAAAATAATTATATTGTGTCGAAGAAAATGAGCTTAAATAATTAAAACATAAGGTTGCTGTGTTAACGCATGAAAGTTGAAAATTTTCAACTTCTGTGCGTCTTCGAATCCGAGTTCGAATTTCGGAGCGTTGGTTGCGAAAACATGCGAAAGCTATGTAGCTCATCTCATAAGAACATGTGTATTCAACTCAACTGTCAAACGTTCGCATTCGCATTCGCGAGCTATGTAGTAGCTGCTTAATGGGTTAAAAACATTTCTCTCCGAAACTACTCGACCAATTTCAATGAAATTCGGTTCATAATATCTGTTTGGCGTCCCAATGATATGCTGTGAAAATAGTTCTAATCAGTTCACAACCACGCCACTTTCGTAATAGATGCCGAACGATTAGAATTTTTGTTTTAAAATCTTTATTGTTTAACTTTACAATTCGGTTGGTTCTTAAGAACTAACTACATTCTTTAAAAACTACTTATATTTATATGGTTCTTAAATTTTCAAATGCAGACTCAGCACAACATCAGTTGAACTCATTCATACATACATATGTTTGTGAAATCAATTAAGTCAACGAAATCGATCGTTGCACCAAAATTATTAAAATAAACAAAAACGGAAGTATTGAATTACTATTGCAGAGTTCAATGAATTTTTTTTTTGTTGTTATATACAAAGCAAAATTAATTAGGTGACATTGTTGCTGTGCAAGCAAACAATTGAGTTTGTTAGTTCGAAAATCAAAAAATTTGATTGGTCTGCAGTTTTATTGCGTAAACAACTAAAACTGTTTGTTTGTCATTTGCCCCAATTTATTGGAAGCGAGTTTAACGACTCATTGGAATGAGAAGTGGACGTAACTCGCCTACTTCCCATATACCAGAACTTTGAAGTCGATCTGAATTGTTTACTTTACAATATACATACTAGCATACCGCTCCGGCTTCGCACGGTTTTAAACAAACCTTTCAAAAGTTATAAGTTTTTACACACTTATACACACTCTCCCATACAAATGTATGTACTTTCCCGTTTCTTGCGTGGGTTCATTCGAACATGAAATTATATTTATAAGGCTTTGGGAAAGCTCAGAGTTCGACGCCCTAGTGCGAGCTTGAATATTTCTAATATTTTGTTTTTCAAGCCGCTGCACACGCTCCGTACTCGACTCTCAAGCGCGTACTTGGGAGGTTTTGAAATTTTGTTCAGTAAGCAGCTGTTACACTTCAAATTTATTTAGCAAAGTTGTTTCTAATAGTATTCTTTCAGAACTTGCGTAAGTAATCTATACTAATATTATAAAGAGGAAGAGTTTGTTTTTTTGTTTGTTTGTCTCGAATAGGCTCCGAAACTACTGAACCGATTTGAAAAATTCTTTCACCGTTGGAAAACTATACTATCCGTGAGTGACATAGGCTATATTTAGTTAAAAAAAAATAGGGTTCCTTACCAAAACTCCGATAATGTAAAAAAATACCAAAAAATTATAAACAAAGTGATGTACTACAATTTTATAGAACTTATCATTATCTACAAAAAACATTTCGACATCATATCTCTAACTATTATAGTTCTGTCACAATAAGCGATTTTCTATAAAAAAAAATTAAAATACCACTATTTGAAAAGGCTCTTTATTTGTACCTTAGTATTAATCCTTATTGAAATAAATGATTTATTATATAAGATCGCTTCAAAACCTTTATATAACTTTTTGAATTATTAGATTATGACATTCCATTCAAAAGATATCACGGGTTAAAAATTTTGAAAAGCCGCTCGGCGGCTAACTATGCGTTGTAGAGTTGTAGGCGTCACTCGGGCACGGAGGTACGGGAGGGGAGTTAAGATCACTCGCGCGGTCGGCTCCCTACTGAATGGTCCTGTGCGGAGTTAAAAAAAATTGTCGCTTGATAATAATCCATATTATTATTATTATTATTATTATTATTAATTATTAATTATTAATCCATATTAATATTATAAATGCGAAAGTAACTCTGTCTGTCTGTTACTCTTTCACGCCTAAACAACTGAACGGATTTTGATGAAATTTGGTATGGTAATAGATGATTACCTAGAAATGGTCATAGGCTATAAATAATCACGCCATCGTTCTTAGGGGGTAGGTGGTAGGCAGATAACTAAATTGAGTTAGTGATTTTTAGTCGTTTTTCTTGGGACTTTTGCTCTTTCACGTCAGCTGAACGGATTTTGATAAAAGTTTGTAAGGTAATAGATGGTTACCTAAAAATGGATATAAGATCAAAATGATGACGTCATCGTACTTAGGGGTTAGGAAGTAGGCAGAAAACTGAATTGAGTTTGTGATTTTTTTTTATGGTTTTTGCTGGGAGTTTTGCTCTATCATGTTCCGGACGAAGTCGCGGGTAAAAGCTAGTAATATTATAAATGCGAAAGTAACTCTGTCTGTCTGTTACTCTCTCACGCCTAAACGGCTGAACGGATTTTGATGAAATTTGGTATGGTAATAGATGATTACCTAGAAATGGTCATAGGCTATAAATAATCACACCATCGTTCTTAGGGGGTAGGTGGTAGGCAGATAACTAAATTGAGTTAGTGATTTTTAGTCGTTTTTGTTGGGACTTTTGCTCTTTCATGTCTAAACGGCTGAACGGATTTTGATGAAATTTAGTAACGTAATAGATGGTTACCTAAAAACGGATATAAGATCAAAAAGATCACGTCATCGTACTTAGAGGGTAGGAAGTAGGCAGAAAACTGAATTGAGTTAGTGATTTTCTATGGTTTTTGCTGGGAGTTTTGCTCTATCATGCCTAAACGGCTGAACGGATTTTGATGAAATTTGTTAGGAGATATTAATAATTAACATTTAGTTTTACTTCTAATTTCTTCTTCTTAACTGGCGTAGAAACCGCTTACGCGGTTATAGCCGAGTCCACAACAGTGCGCCACGCATCTCTGCTTTTGGCGGTTTGGCGCCAATTGGTAATACCAAGTGAAGACAGGTCCTTCTCCACCTGGTCCTTCCACCGGAGTGGAGGTCTCCCTCTTCCTCGGCTTCCACCAGCGGGTACTGCATCGAAAACTTTCAGAGCTGGGGCACTTTCATCCATTCGAACAACATGACCCAGCCAGCGTAGCCGCTGTCTTTTTATTCGCTGGACTATGTCTATGTCGTCGAACAACACATACAGCTCATCATTCCATCTTCTGCGGTATTCGCCGTTGCCAATGTTTAAGGGACCGTAAATCTTCCGCAAAACCTTTCTCTCGAAAACTCCTAGTGCCGTCTCATCGGATGTTGACACCGTCCACGCTTCTGCACCATAAAGTAGGACGGGAATGATGAGGGACTTGTAGAGTTTAGTTTTTGTTCGTCGAGAGAGGACTTTACTTTTCAATTGCCTACTCAGTCCATAGTAGCACCTGTTGGCAAGAGTGATTCTGCGTTGGATTTCAAGGCTGACATTATTATCGGTGTTAATGTTGGTTCCTAGGTATACGAAATTATCTACAACTTCAAAGTTATGACTGTCAACAGTGACGTGGGAGCCAAGACGCGAATGCGCTGACTGTTTGTTTGATGACAGGAGATATTTCGTCTTGTCCTCGTTCACCACCAGACCCATTCGCTTCGCTTCCTTATCCAGGCGGGAAAAAGCAGAACTAACGGCGCGGGTGTTGTTTCCGATGATATCAATATCATCGGCGTACGCCAGGAGCTGTACACTCTTGTAGAAGATTGTACCCTCTCTATTTAGTTCTGCAGCTCGTATTATTTTTTCCAGCAATAGATTGAAGAAGTCGCACGGTAGTGAGTCACCTTGTCTGAAACCTCGTTTGGTATCGAACGGCTCGGAGAGGTCCTTCCCGATCCTGACGGAGCTTTTGGTGTTGCTCAACGTCAACTTACACAGCCGTATTAGTTTTGCGGGGATACCAAATTCAGACATCGCGGCATAAAGGTAGCTCCTTTTCGTGCTGTCGAAAGCAGCTTTAAAGTCGACAAATAGATGGTGTGTGTCGATCCTTTTTTCACGGGTCTTCTCCAAGATTTGGCGCATGGTGAATATCTGGTCAGTTGTTGATTTTCCAGGTCTAAAGCCACACTGATAAGGTCCAATCAGTTTGTTGACGGTGGGCTTTAGTCTTTCACACAGTACGCTCGATAGAACCTTATAAGCGATGTTAAGGAGGCTTATCCCACGATAGTTGGCGCAGATTGTGGGGTCTCCCTTTTTGTGGATTGGGCAGAGTGCACTGAGATTCCAATCGTCGGGCATGCTTTCTTCCGACCATATTTCGCAAAGAAGCTGATGCATGCACCTTATCAGCTCTTCGCCGCCGTATTTGAATAGCTCGGCCGGCAATCCATCGGCCCCCGCCGCCTTGTTGTTCTTCAAGCGGGTAATTGCTATTCTAATTTCTTCACGGTCGGGCAATGGAACATCTGTTCCATCGTCGTCGATTGGGGAATCGGATTCGCCATCTCCTGGTGTTGTACTTTCACTGCCATTCAGCAGGCTGGAGAAGTGTTCCCTCCACAAACACAGTATACTCTGGTCATCAACCACTAGATCACCGCTGGGGGTCCTACAGGAGTGTGCTCCGGTCTTGAAACCTTCAGTTAGTCGCCGGATCTTTTCGTAAAATTTTCGAGCATTACCCCTGTCGGCCAGCTTGTCAAGCTCTTCATACTCACGCATTTCTGCCTCTTTCTTTCTTTTTCTGAAAATGCGTCTCGCTTCCCTCTTCAGCTCTCGGTATCTTTCCCATCCCGCTCGTGTTGCGGTCGATCGCAACATTGCGAGGTAGGCAGTCTGTTTTCTCTCCACTGCGAGACGACAATCCTCATCATACCAGCTGTTTTTTTGGCTTTTCCGAAAGCCAATGGTTTCGGTTGCAGCTGTACGTAAGGAGTTTGATATGCCGTCCCACAGCTCCCTTATACCGAGATGCTGATGAGTGCTCTCAGAGAGCAGGAGTGCAAGTCGAGTAGAAAATCGGTCGGCTGTCGGTTGTGATTGCAGCTTCTCGATGTCGAACCTTCCTTGTGTTTGTTGACGTGTGCGCTTTTCTACACAGAGGCGGGTGCGTATCTTAGCTGCTACAAGATAGTGGTCCGAGTCGATGTTGGGACCACGAAGCGTACGCACATCAAAAACACTGGAGACATGTCGTCCATCTATCACAACATGATCGATCTGGTTGCGAGTGATTCGATCCGGGGACAGCCAAGTAGCTTGATGGATTTTCTTATGCTGAAATCTAGTGCTACAGATGACCATATTTCGGGCCCCGGCGAAGTCGATCAGCCTCAGACCGTTTGGTGATGTTTCGTCATGGAGGCTGAATTTTCCGACTGTTGTGCCAAAGACACCTTCTTTACCCACCCTAGCGTTGAAATCGCCAAGCACGATTTTGACATCGTGGCGGGGGCAGCGCTCATAGGTACGTTCTAGGCGCTCATAGAAGGTATCTTTGGTCACATCGTCCTTCTCTTCCGTCGGGGCGTGGGCGCAAATCAGCGATATGTTGAAGAACCTCGCTTTGATGCGGATTGTGGCTAGACGTTCATCCACCGGAGTGAATGCCAGGACTCGACGACGGAGTCTCTCTCCCACCACGAATCCCACACCGAATTTGCGCTCCTTTATATGGCCGCTGTAGTAGATGTCACAAGGACCCACCTTCTTCCGTCCTTGTCCCGTCCATCGCATTTCTTGGATTGCGGTGATGTCAGCCTTTACTCTTACGAGGACATCAACCAGCTGGGCAGAGGCACCTTCCCAATTAAGGGTCCGGACATTCCAGGTGCATGCCCTTAAATCATAGTCCTTTATACGTTTGCCGTGGTCGTCATCAAAAGGGGGGTTTCTCATCCGAGGCCTGTGTTTCTTATTCACTGGTTATTCGTTTTTATGTGGTGGGTCCCAAGCCCTACGCACAACCGCATAAGCGGGATTCGCCTTCTCACTTTAGCTCGCTTCCAGACGGATGTCTGTTGGCTACCCAGAGGATACTTGGTCTAAGACCGGAAGTTGTGAGCTGCTTGAGCCACATGTAAAAGAATCGTTCCTGGCCACTCCCAAGTGAATGGCAGTCAGAAACTTTCCTCACTTACGTGAACTTCTACATATGACTCCATCCTCCAGTTACATAAATATAATATAAACATGAATTGCTGTTCGTTAGTCTCGCAAAAAGTCGAGAACGGCCAAACCGATCTGGCTAATTTTAGTCTTGAAATATTCGGCCAGAAAAAGATTAGAGAGTGAGTAAATATGGAAGAATTGCGAGGAAGATAATAATAAGAGAATTTTATTCGAGTTGACAAGAAAAATATAAAAAGAGAAAACAAAAAAATAATATTTTGAAGGTTGTCATTGTTGCTTTGTTAAAATATTTTTGTTATTGTTCAATTGTATAAGGTTGTGTCGATACCCCAAAACAATTTGTAACAAATAAGGAAAGGCTAAGTTCGGGTCCAACCGAACATTTTATACTCTCGCAATTTATTGATGTAATTTTATAAACATAACACACAATTTGACCTATATATTCGGCGTAAAGTCCAATAGAAAATCATCATATATAGTATGATGTAATTCCAGAACCAATTTCACTAATTTTCGGGAATAGGGGCATCTGGCACCTGTTAGTAGGCAAACAAACGGCACATTCGGCCTTGAAATTACTCCTAAATTGCAAATGAACGAAACACCAGTCGGCAGAATCGCCAAAAATAGCGCTATAACGAAGATTTTCCAAATATTCAAGAAGTCGCTGGAGGTACTGCACAGGGCTTTAAAAGATCTTGATTGTCGATGAACGTTTATGGTGATTTACGCCAGACTCTTCCAATTATTCCTGGATCAACTG